>NC_027751.1:51965914-51972399 GCF_000695525.1 Brassica oleracea var. oleracea
AGAAAGTAATGATTGGCTCTTAGAATGCTTCTCTTTAAAGATTCGTATAGATTTTGTTCCCCATTGATGATCAAGAAAGAAATTGATTGAAACTTTTCCTCCTCATTTTATAACCTAAATAAATCGATTAATAGTTGAGATTCCATGTTTGTTCTTAAAGGTTAATAAGGTTATCTCAGAATAGAAGTTTATACACATATAATACTTTATTGATCATCATGATTTTCATTATTGCTATGTGGGTCTTAGGAAAAATTATCTCACTATATACAATCCAACCAAATCTTCAACATATTCATTTCAATCAAATCCAAAATAGAATTCAACAATTGTAGTTTAGGATTTCAATCAGATTTTAGAGCTTGGATTTTGATATATTAGTTAGAGCTTTCTTTTTTACTCACGAACATTTGTAGTAGTTCAAAAAAATGTTCGAAAAAAACACATTTGTAGTAGTTGTGCCTTTGTATTTTCTGAGCTATTAGATTTTCTGGGACAGTATTTTTCTCTTTGAATACACCTGAACCGTTTTTTTCGCTTTGATCTCAGATATAATTTTAACAGTAGGTAATATAAATACATACTTTGCTCAATCATCTTTATGAGTCTTCCTTTAGGGTCTTTGTCACCATTAGCTTTGGAAAAGCTTGAAAGTTTGTTTGTCCTTTTACCACAAAAAAAAAAGTTTGTTTGTCCCCCGCAAAGCTTTATGGATTTTGTTCGATGATACAATATATAACATATGTGATATATTACACGCACCATCTATTGCAGCGAATGTCTGTCAAAAAGCTTTTGTAACATACGGTGAGCTACAACAATAGTTTCTAACATAACCAGGTTAAGAGATAATTGAACATGCCATGATGTTGTTAGAATTTCATATAGGCCTGTAAATAGACCTTTATGAAAGGAATACATATCTTGAATCATTTGGCATAAAAATATGAGTTATATTCAGATATAAGTTTTATTTTTATAGGACAAACAAGCATGATCTAGCCTAGTTATAATCGAAAGTTGCATTAATATTAGTCTTTCATGCATCTGAATATCTAGCTAAGCTGATCACATTAGATTACGATATATAATTAATTAGTGAATAATGCTGATATAATTGAGATTGCCAGGATTAATAACATCTCAGAGATCAAATGTAAAAGAGGCCTCAAATCTACCTACTACTGATGATCAAGAAGTGAAACTGAAATGTTATCTTCAACATATCTTCGGATCTCTTCATCCACTCCTTCACTTCCGTAGCTATCGATCGGTTATGTATTTCCATAAGCTATATTCTCTTATTAAGCTCATTTGAATAAGTGTATAGATTATACAGTGTAAACAAGTTTGTTTTGTACTTCTATGCAGCGTACTTCTTGTCTTACGTAAGTCAAACATATTACAATGAGATAATGGCGGAATAGCCTGATCATTGTTGGTAATGCAATTAAGTCCAAATGAAGATAAGAAAAACAAGTTTGTTTTAAAATGTTACTAGATCTCGATCCGTGCAACCGCGCGGATTTTTGTTTTCATTTATTTTTATATAAATATTTTGTTTTAAATTCTAAATTGGTATATATTATAATATATATGTGTCTATCAAATTTTAAAACATAATAAGTTTACTGTATATTTTTTTCATTGAATAGATTATTTCAAATTTTCACGTGTATCTTTATCTTCTTGTATATATATATTTTCGGATTATTATTTCATTATTAAAATTGTAACTATATATATAAAGATTAGTAAAATATTGTTTTATTGTCATATTCAAAGATATTGTAACATTTCACAAACTTAGAAAGTTTTTAAAAAATTAAACTTTTCACTTCATAGATTTATATTATCGAGTAAATAATTAAACATTTAGTTTTTGTTTAATTTTAAAAATAAAATATATAGTTTAAAAAAAATTTCATTGATTTAAAGTAGTAAAAATTAATCATTGTTAGATAATATGATTTTTGTTATTAAAATTTTTTTTTTATAATTTTAAAAGTTAGCATCGATAAATATTTAGATATTTAGCATATAGAGGTATAATATTACAACATTAAATTATATCTAATTAATTTATAATATCTATAAATCCAATAGATCATCTATTATTTAAATCCAATTATTGATAATCCAATAAAAATTTATGGTAGACCCAAAATTTAAATGATAAGATTATATATTAAATGTAACATGGCTTTCTAGGAATAAGTCCATTAGATCTATTTTTAAAAAAAAATCACACATGAATCAAAGTTTTGATTTTTGTTTTAATATATAAGATTTAACAGTAATATATACCAAAACAGCATATGTACCGTTAATTTGTATTCATTATCCCCAAAAACACAATGTTACAATATTGGTAGGCAAAGTTATTAAACAAAACAAAATTTTGGTAGGGAAAATTCTTAAACAAAACCACAAATTGGTAGGACAGTTTTTGTGTAAATCCAGTTCGTGTATTAATTTATTAGTATCCTCAGCAATTGAGAAGGGTCAAAACATAACAAAAGTTCTATCTTTTGGAGTTCTAAATATGAATATACAATATATACATACACATATTCATATTTAGAATTCCAACGGATAGAAACTCCGCTGGAGATGCTCTAAGAGTATAAAGTTTTGCTACGCTGTAAATTAAGAAATCATTAGAGGAGGAATATTTGATTGGACTATGTGCGAGTATGAGTATGAATAAAAGGTTTTGATATGGGCTGTAAAATTTAGAAATCATTAGAGGAGAAATATTTAATAATGTTGTGGTCATATAATCTTCATGGGCCTAATACGAATAACTTCAAAACAGGGCCATGAACTCTCTCCCGTTGCTTTGTTTGTGAAATTCCCAGCTTCTCACAAGTCACCTGTCAATGTCATGACCTAATCTGATGAGCTAACATTCAACTAACCAAATTAAAATTTATTTGGATTCTTTTCTGTTATGAAACTAAGCCAGAAATGCACAGCAGCTGAATAATCGTTGAAAGCATTCAATGATGGCGTTTCAATAAGGAACCAGAGTCGTTGCATTAGATTCGGGTCGAGCCCACAAGAGACATGTGAAGTTTCTGAAAACTGCATCGTTACAAAGACGTACAGGTCAATGAGGTCATCAGTAGATAGATTGTGAGGAGGGACTTGAAAGCAAAACGACATGCAAGGCAACGTCGTGAGACTGAGACAGGATGTGTGTACTTTGAAGAGAAATGACTAGTTAGGGAAAGAAAACCTCCACTTCAATTCACGTCACCACTTATGAGTTATGACTTATCTACTTCCACGGCACTCTCATTTTCGACCGCTTCTTTATTTTTCCAATCCTCATTATTTCTTTTTAAATTAATAATATTATTTTCTTTCGGTCATAAAATTCAAAACCCGGGCCGAGGCCTACCATAGCTTCCACTAATTTATCTACTTTTTCAGGCACCATGCAAATGAATTAAATACGATTTACTTTACTTTTTTCTTTTCTTCATTTGGTTCCTTGTAAATTAAACTGAATTACGTCTTCTAATAAACATATTTTGTAAATACTTGTTGCTTAGTTGTTTCGTCGTGTTAACAAGAGCGAACATAATCTCAAATCGGTGAAAACGTATTTCTACATGAGATGAACGCGAATTAGCCCAATAATAAGTTTACGCACAAATAAGTTGATTTAAAAAGTATTAGCTTTAGGAAATCAATATTGATTCGGTCTTTATGTTAATTTCCGTCAATGATATGATATGTAGGTATTATTTGCTGTGAATCACTTTCGGTGTAAGAAAAGGTGAGAGAGAGAAAAAATTTCTTATCGTTTTATTACAAACTGATAAATGTATCATATACAATAATCTCTTATTCATATCTCTTTTTCTGGCATAAAACTTTGATGCGTATATAGTAATAGACTAATAATAGATCCTCGTCAAGTCATCATTCATTACAAATGTGATCTCTTTTTCCACAAATAATAATAGGTCCATGAAGAGGCCCAGACTAATCTCCAAGTGGAGATGCAACCCACGGATAGACCCTTTCTCCGGGTATTCAAATGGGTCCTAAAGCATAGGTCCATATCCGTGTTAGGTGACCAGGATAATTGTGACATAGTTTCGCGCAACAGGTGGATCGAACCTGAAACGTGTTGGCGTCTCAATCCCGTCTTCTTACCACTCGACCACAATCATCCGGTCCACAAATAACATACATCCTTCGTCTTTTTTCTATATCTAGTGTTTCATCTCGTAGCAGACGTTTTAAATTTAACAATATGTTTGAATTAGAATCATGGCTGTTGTTAATTTTCAAAGTATAATGTATGTTGTTTAGAGAAGTGAAACATTATTTTCTTTCTAATATCATGTGGTTATAAAGAAGCACAAATATGACATGAAATAACACCATTGTAACATTATCATCTTTTTAGCTTATGGTTAAATGTTTTATCAAATTAATATTTTGATGATTTAAGGGTTTTGAATGAAACACAGAACAAATGCAGAATAAATATAGTTTTTAATGATACATATTAGACTGCATTTGTTATATACAGAACAAAAAATATGTTAAAATACAAATAAATTGCATGTATTAATTGTAGTGTCAAAAAATTTGATCTGCAAAAAGAAGAAAAAAGAGTTGAACAATTGATATGCATTAAATTTTCAAAATTATTTGGTCTATATTAATTATGTTTTGGTCTGTTTCTTATGTTTTATCTGCATTTTTTATATTTACATTATATTCCAAGCCTTAATTAAATAACGGCAGTGTAGACATGTCAAATCCCTATCCGCTGTGATCTCGAGAAGGGATTATACCACTTTTCATTATAGTACTCTTTTATTTCAAAAAAAATTATAGTATTTTTTTACCGAATTGTTATTCTTTGTAAAAAAAAAAATCTGGATGGATTATCAGGATATTTCATATAGATGAATCATTTGAATAGATCATCTCAAGAGATTTAAATGATATGGATGAAGATGACATACGATGAAACAAATAGGCACTAAGAATATGTCTAGCAAATCCCTTATATAAATCTTGTAGGAGTACATAATAACTTCGCGTAATATGATTGGGATTATACATCTCGTACACGTGTTTTCGTATATAGTTATTTATTTCTGCTACTAAAAAAAGAGAGAGTCTGATGGAGTATTTTACCAAAAAAAGAGAGTCTGATGGAGTATTTTACCATCCATTTTCCACGTTTATTTTCATGATTTCATGCGTGCTAATTAAAAGGTAATTTAAGTATCCGATACAAAATAATGACTAATTATTAAAATGATAATCCTACGAGTTTGTTTTACCAGGTATGACTGTATGAAATTCTGATAAAGTGATTTATATTAAACTTATATTTTATAGTTTTTCCGACTTGCATTGTGTGAAGACAAAAGTGATTTATTTTAAATTTATAGTTTATTGTTTCTCCGAGTTGCATTGTTGTTAGTCTCAACAAAATATAAATGATGAAATATTGTTGCTCTAAAATTTTCTTTTTATTATTTTAATTTATACAAAGCCAATTAGATATGGGGATCGATTAAAATACAGAAAAGAGACATCCAATATTCATAAAGTGACAAAGCAAATACAAATCATAAAAATGTTAATTCGGAAAAATGAGGACAGATCTTAAATACGTTTGAAACTCTGAATATCTGATCCATGGCCATCTCTATCTATAACCCCTAATCACATTTATGTATCTCACTAGGTCCTTACACCATCTTCGTTACCTGCAGGGACGGACGTAGGTGAAGACGTACGGGGTCACGCGCCCCCGTCTCTTTTTTATTTTCTTTGCATAATCTACAAACTCATGCAATGCTCCTCTAAACCTACAACTAAATATGATGAAATAAAATTATGCGTCCCTGTCTAAATGGCCTCCTACATCCACTACAAGAAAAAAGCAAGGATTTTGAGGGAAAAAATCGTCGGAATTTCGTCGGAATATCGTTATTCCGACGACATACCGACGAAACAAGTCGTCGGAAATAATTCTTCGGAATTTCTTCTTTCCTCGGAAATCCCTCGGAATTTTTCGACGGAATTCCGAGGAAACAAACTTCCGAGGAAATTCCGAGGATCACTAGTTTGTCGGAAATGTCCTCGGAATATACCGAGGGAGAACTTCGTCGGGATATTTCCTCGGACGTTCATCGATCGATGCGTTTTTGGACATATATACATCGATCGATAGGAATATACCGACGGACATATTTCTCAGAATATTCCGAGGAACATGTCTCTCGGTATATTCCGAGGAACCGGTCCCTCGGTATATTCCGAACGTTTTTTTGTAAACAGATCGATCGATGCGTTTTTGGGCATAAATCCATCGATCGATCGATCGATCGAGTAAAAAATATAATTAATTTCCTCGGAATGTAAAAAATATTAATTTTTTTAAAAAAATAAAATTTCTGAAATTTAAATTCGAAAATATGAAATTAAAATTAAAATTGAAA
>NC_027751.1:51974392-51990501 GCF_000695525.1 Brassica oleracea var. oleracea
TCGGAAAATCTTGTAAGTTTTTTTATAAACGGATCGATCGATGGATATATGTCCAAAAACGGATCGATCGATCACTAAGATGGACCATAGCGTAAGAATGTGATCGATCGATATGTATTTATTCAAAAACGCATCGATTGGTTTTTTCTGAGAAACCCATTTTTCCTCGGAATTTCCTCGGAATATTCCGACGGATTGATATTTCCTCGGAATTCCGTCGGTATATTCCGAGGAAATTCCGAGGAAACCCAATTTTGTGTTTCCTCGGAAATTCCTCGGGATATTCCGAGTATTTCATTTTCCGTCGGAATGTCCGTCAGAATACCGCTGTTTTCTTGTAGTGATCCGCCACCGGTCACCTGTAATGCATTCAAACATGATCTGATAAATTTCTTTTTAAATTGGTTTTCAAATATATTTTTTTTCAGAAATGGAAACCATCAACTTTCTAAAAACTTTTAACACATCGTATATATACTCCTTTTATTTCATTACGCTAGATGTTTTGGCTAAAATCACAGCCCACAACTGTATTTTTCTTCAGAACGTATAATTAAAATAAAATATTAATAGCAAAAATTTATAAAATATCTTACAATTTGAATAGACAGAATACTTTTTAGGAGAAACCATCTCCGTGCAAAGGGGAAAAGTTGCTAAACGTTTGTGTTACTATTAAATCCAGACTACCCTAATCTTCGAATGCACTAATGTATACATCAATATGACAAACTAGGCTGCTGTATGCAGTAGTGTTCGTTGAGTATCACTTATATTAGTTTTTAAGATAATATAATATTGCATTAACTATATAGTCTACGGATACATAATTTAGTTCAGCCAATTAATAAGCATGGGCAAAGAGCATGTATATGTCAGTGGATTTATATAAGAGTAAAATCTAGTCGTGTTTATATATCGACGCATGTGTTATCACAAGTATGTTATGTGTATGTGTATGTGTATGTGTATGTGTTTTTATGACCGGCAAGATGAGTAGGCAAGGGATAATGCGTGCCCTGCAAATCTTAATTTTCTCACTTTCTAAAGCAAAAAGAAAGAAACGAAAATCAATTTTAGTTGCAAGCCACTTACTCACTGTTGCTTTCGTGATTATGCTCATTGAATAATCCAATAAACTTTAAATTTTTATTAAAACGTTAACAATATTCTAAAATAAGAAATGTGGTTCACCCACTGATCGACATCGTTTCCTTTGTAATTTCTAGTTAACCGGTTATTTTACTTATTTGATCTACCTTGTAAACCAAGCTGATGCCCGGTTTATACTGGTTTTGCATCGTTTCCTCTGAAATTTCTATCTACGTTAGCAACATTAAAACTTTTTTTTGAAGTACTAGTTACTGAAAAATTAGTTCATATACAAACACAAAAGTCTATTCATACATATGCAATATTTTCAACCGAATGAATCCACTATTCTCAGATCAACATTTTTTTCTTTAAACGGGAAATGAGTTAAACTTAATTACTTATATATTACTAGACATTTTCCATGTATTTAACTTTTCAAATAGTTGGGTAGAAATTTAATTTTCCTCTTTCTTCTTCCCACAACACGTATTATCAGCGAACAAAACAAGAGGTGCAGAGGCAAAGGCAGTGCCAGGTCCTGAGATATTCATGGTCCAATACGAAATACAAAACTTAAGCCCCTAGATAATATTTAAAAAGAAAATGTCGTTAAAAAACTCAAGTTTATAATAAGAAAATTACAATAGCCTCAAAACTAAAAAAAACTTATCAGTTCTTAAATGTAGATCTTTTTGCATTTTTTCCTGCAAAATCATCCATCAAACTTTCGTAATCAAGGTTCTTGATCATATCTTATACAATCGACAACATAGTCAAACCATTTAATCTTTCTTGTGACATAATTGACCGTAAGTAAGACTTTATCAACTTCGGCTTCTAGAAGCTTCTTTCGGCTGAGTCAACCGAAACCATGATTGTAAACATTACTAGATAGGCAATCCATATATTTGGATAACCCTTCTTGTATCTTCTCAAAAAATTTATTACCTCAGCACTCTTCTTGATAATTATTCAAAATAAGTTATTTTCTCTTTTTGTTGTCTGTCATAATTTTTTTTGTCTTTTAATCTACTCATATTTAATAACACAGAATATATAAAATTTAATTATTTTTGTATGTTAGTGATGTCCCACAACTTTCTTTACTTATCGTCTATATACACATAACAAATTGTCAAATTGATATATTTATAAGTAATAATATTGAAAAAATAGGCCCTAAAATTTTGACAAAAATTGTAGGCCCCATACATTTGTATCGAATGTTTTGGTTCAAGTCCGGGCCTGAGGTTTGGTAATATTCTCAAGTAAAGTAAATACATGTTAGATACATGCACCTATAAGGGACAAATGCAGGTTGTTCTTTAGAGAAAAAAATATATCCAATTCAAGTGGGAACATTAAGGGATAGAGAACGATAGGCTGATTTTGACTCTTAATACTTTGATGATATATCTAATCTTTGCGATGCTTTAGAACAATTTTCAAGTTACGGCGCCAATTCGGCAATTCCGTAATATATATTGCAAAAGTTGTTGCACCACCATTTTCACGATATAAACTCTACATGCACTTGAATTTGAAATCATAGATCATATATTTTTTAATATTCGTTTAAAATGTCAAAATGTCGAGCGGTGATATATTTGCTCTACCATAACCATTTCATATTTTTTGTTCTTTTCTAGAAAAAACTATTCCATAGAAATTCACGCATATAATATAGGTTTCTGAGGAGTACTCTTGCATTAATTTGTGGATGCAAGGGGGCGGGAGGGTGGCCGTTGATAAAATTGTGTTAACAATGATGCTAATTTATTAATTTCACAGAACATAAAAATATATTATAAGCTTTGTAAAACATTTAAAACGAGCTTAAATAATTCTGACACAATGCATATACCATAAAGAGTGGATGCATATGCACAGTTACAGTGAATACATGTACCCGTACTTATATATTCGAGAAAATCAAGATTTTCAAAATCTTTGAATCGGATAATAAAATAGTACCCTACATTTGTTTTTGTTTTTCTTTATAGAACATTACATGTTACTAGTTACTAGGGTTAAGGTTTCTCCGGATAATATAGTGCGCATGATACAAACAATCTTTACTCTTCTAGACTTTTTAAAATGTGCCATACAAACTTTTGATTGAAACAATCCATTATCTACTATTTAAGGCAATATATTATTATGAGATCACTTGTTCATCCCTAGGTAGTCAGACCAAAATAAGACTGGACTATCTTATCTTTATTATCCAAACACCCAATTTTATAATAATAAGCAAATCAGAAACACATGATTCTGAAAGTTTTATTATTTAGTATATGAAATCTGAACAGTACACTCAATTGTTGTTAAATCAAATTTCATTTGATATCTTTTTCTTATCAATCTTTATGTAATTTTCGACTTCCATCAAAATCCACTATGCATGAACACATTAAAGGGTAAGATCATCCATCGTAGAACAAAGTACACATCCAGCACCCAGTGGAATACCAAAACAAAACATAAATAAAGACAAGCAAAAAAGCAAAAGAAAATTGAATTATCTATTTCAAGATCCTTTGCCCATAACGCCTGTTCTAAAACTCGGCCGCCTAGCCGCCTAGGCGTTACGCGTCACTTTTCCGCCCCGATTTATGCCAAATCGGTTTAAAAAATCGGATATCCGATTTTTTTCCGCCTAGACCGCCTAAATGACCGCCTAAATGACCGCCTAGCCGCCTAAATGACCGCCTAGGCAGCCGCCTAATCTATTTTTTTTATTTATTTTTTATTTTATTTTTTTATTTTTTTTTATTTTTAATAATATTTTTATTTATTTATTTGATCTAAAATTTTATAAATATCATTTATATTCATAATTTTGATGAAAATTACACTATATTAAGTTTATATATTCTATTTGTGTGTTTTATACAATCTTAAACATGAAAATGTATTAATGTTATACACAATTAAAGATTAACATGTTTTATAACATAGTAAACCATTTAAAAATTCCGTCCCGCATAATTTCCGATTAATCCCCGATTTTCTTTTTAGGCGCTGGGCCCAACTCGACCGCCCGATTAGCGCCTAGCGCGTTCCCGAACAGGGCCTATAACACACACCAAAGAGACATTTATTATTAAAAAAAACTAAGAGAGAGAGAGGAAAGTCACTATGTCAGCATCACGTGTATGTCTCTCTCTCTCTCCTCCCAAACACAACTCTCTTCTTCTACTTCTTGTCTAAATCTTTTTTTTCTTGTCTAAATCTTGAACTCAAAACTAAAAAACATCTCCAAGATTTACTCTCATGGCTTCCACCACCACCACCACTCTCTGCGACCTCCCTGACGTCATCTTATCCACCATCTGCGCTCTCGTCACCGACTCACGAGCCCGCAACTCCCTCTCCCTCGTCTCCCACAAGTTCCTCGCCCTCGAGAGATCCACCCGCTCCCACCTCACTCTCCGCGGCAACGCGCGTGACCTCCACCTCCTCCCCGGCTGTTTCCGATCCATCTCCCACCTCGATCTCTCCTTCCTCTCCCCGTGGGGCCACTCCCTCCTCACCTCCCTCCCCGTCGATCACCAGCCCCTCCTCGCTCTCCGCCTCCACCTCTGCTTCCCTTCCGTCGACGCCCTCACCGTCTACTCTCGCTCCCCGACCTCCCTCGAGCTTCTCCTCCCTCAGTGGCCGAGGATTCGCCACGTCAAGCTTATCCGTTGGCACCAGAGACCTTCTCAGATCCCTCAGGGCGACGACTTCGTTCCCATCTTCGAGCACTGTGGTCTCCTCGAGTCTTTGGATCTCTCTGCTTTCTACCACTGGACGGAAGACTTGCCTCCCGTTCTCCAGCGTTACGCTGACGTGGCGGCGAGGCTCACTCGCTTGGATATATTAACGGCGTCTTTTACTGAGGGATACAAGTCGAGCGAGATCGTTGATATTACCAAAGCTTGTCCTAATCTTAGAGACTTCCGTGTTGCTTGCACGTTTGATCCGAGATACTTCGAGTTTGTCGGTGACGAGACTCTCTCCGCCGTGTCTGCCAACTGTCCTAAGCTTACTCTTCTCCACATGGTGGACACAGCTTCGCTGGCAAGTCCTAGAGCGGTTCTAGGTAACCTGGTCTTTAAATTTTGAGAACTATAAACAATTAATATAAAAATTATAAATTTAGATTTTAGTTTATGTAGTTTTTTGGTTATAGACAATTTACTAAGTTTTTAATATTTTTTTTTTTTGTAAATTTACATGATTTTGTTTATGTAAATTATTTTTAGAATTTTAGAGGTTATAGATAGTTTCATAAGTTTCTAATCATTTTTTTTTTTTTTTTGTAAATTTAGAGAATTTTGTTTGTGTAAATTATTTTAAAAAATTTAGCGGCTATATGTTAATGTTTTACTTGGCTGTGTACGTGCAGGTAATGACTCTGGAGATTCAGCTATCACGGCGGCGACGCTGATGGAGGTTTTCTCAGCTCTACCGCATCTAGAGGAGCTTGTGCTTGACGTTGGTAAGAACGTGAAGCTTAGCGGTGTAGCTTTAGAGGCTTTAAACACCAAATGCAAGAAGCTAAGATCTTTGAAGCTAGGACTGTTCGAAGGGGTTTGCTCCGCCACAGATTGGGGGAAGCTTGACGGTGTGGCGTTATGCGGAGGGTTATTGTCGCTGTCTTTAAAAAACTCTGCCGATTTGGGTGATATGGGTTTGGTTGCTATAGGGAAAGGATGTTGTAAGCTGAGTAAGTTTGAGATTCAAGGGTGTGAGAATGTGACAGTGAAGGGGCTTAGAACAATGGTTACACTCCTTAGGAAGACGTTAACTGATGTTAGAATCTCTTGCTGTAAGAAGCTAGATGCAACAGCTTCTTTAAAGGCGGTTGAGCCTATCTTTGATAGGATCAAGAAGCTGCATATTGATTGTGTTTGGTCTGGTTCAGAGGAGGAAGGTGGAGAAAGGGTGGAAACAAGTGAGACTAATGATGATAATGATGATGATGGTGATGATTATGAGAGGAGTCAGAAGAGGTGCAAGTACTCAACAGATGATGTGAATGGGTTCTCCTCTGAAGACAGAGTGTGGGAGAAACTTGAGTATCTGTCTTTATGGATCAGTGTTGGTGAGTTTCTAACACCATTACCTATGACAGGACTAGATGACTGTCCCAACTTGGAAGAGATTAGGATCAAGATAGAAGGAGACTGCAGAGGTAGACGCAGGCCTTCTGAGCCAGAGCTAGGCTTAAGCTGTCTAGCTCTCTATCCAAAGCTCTCAAAGATGCAGCTAGACTGCGGCGACACGATCGGTTTCGCCTTGACCGCGCCACCTATGCAGATGGATCTGAGCTTGTGGGAGAGGTTCTTCTTGACTGGAATAGGAAACTTGAGCTTGAGCGAGCTAGATTATTGGCCACCGCAGGATAGAGATGTTAACCAGAGGAGTCTTTCTCTTCCTGGTGCAGGTTTGTTACAAGAATGTTTATCTCTGAGGAAGCTTTTCATTCATGGAACAGCTCATGAGCATTTCATGAACTTTTTGTTGAGAATCCCAAACTTGAGAGATGTGCAGCTTAGAGAAGACTATTATCCAGCTCCTGAGAATGATATGAGCACTGAGATGAGAGTTGGTTCTTGTAGTAGATTTGAGGATCAGTTGAACAGCCGCATCATCATTGACTGATACTAAAGAGTGAGTTACTCCACACTGTTATCACATAATGTATTAACTTCAAGAACTAGTCATTTGTTTTACGTTGAATGTTATGTATGTTTTTGTAAGAGGAAAGATCAAAGATATAATGTATACATTTGCAATGATGAATACTTTCAGAAATGGTAAAATCAGTTTTTTATATTAAAACTCAATGAACACAGAAACAAATATTACAAGATATTTTATTTAGACAGAAACAAATATTATTACAAGATACTTTATTTAGACAGAAACAAATATTGCAATGATGAATAATTCAGAAATGGTAAAATCCATTTTTTAAAACTCAAAGAACACAGAAGCAAATATTACACAAGACATTTTATTCAGACAAAGAACAAGAAGATAACACAGGTTCAGGGAAGAGACTTCTCGCAGGTTGCTAGATACGTCAGTATCTCTTCACAGCTTGGTCTTTGCTCTGGTTCTTCAGACCAACAAGCTGCACAACAAGACAAAGACTACTACATAAGCTAATGTTTTATAGTAAAAAAATGTTTGAAGGGTTGTAGTTTCTGAGGGGTTACACCAACCTT
This sequence comes from Brassica oleracea var. oleracea, assembly GCF_000695525.1. Lineage (NCBI taxonomy): Eukaryota > Viridiplantae > Streptophyta > Magnoliopsida > Brassicales > Brassicaceae > Brassica > Brassica oleracea. The sequence continues at coordinate 51,981,709 of NC_027751.1, forward strand.
CAATAAGATTAGCTAATGGTCCTTCGGGTATATCTAGCCGGGCTCCCTTTGCAACGATGTTAAGAACCTGAAAACAAAAGTTAGATTGGTTGTTTTGTTTTAGTAACCAAGTGTTGTTATTGTTCAACCAACATACTTTTGCTTGTGGTACTCCTTCCCATGGCTTGGTTAGAGTGCATAGCTCCCACATTATAACACCAAAGCTATAGATATCGCATTTTTCCGACAAGGGCTCATTGCGGAAAGCTTCAGGAGCAACCCATTCTGGTGTTCCTGCAGGTACAATGTCATTGAGTGTTGTTCCTTCCATCATTACTGAGAGACCAAAGTCACATATCTTGACTGTCCCATCATTGCATAACAGGCAGTTTCCACTCTTTAGATCTCTGTGGACTATCCCCATCCCATGGATGCACATTAAACCCCTTGGAACACACATAGAGACTCAAATGATTACAAAACTCTCCTGATTATGTTTCTAAGTTTTAATATTCAATATACCTGCATATGTCATGCAATATATTTATCTTCTCTCGCCAGCTTAAGTTCTTGATTTCATCAGTCCAATGGAGCAAATGATACAAGGAACCTTTATCCACATACTCTGTGACCAGTGCTAACTGAGGAGGCTTTACGCAGACTCCATGAAACAGAATAACTACAAAAGTCCAGATATGATTTTGCTACTTCTGGACAAGTAATCAAAGGCAAACAAAAAGGAGATGATGATGGTGGTTACCATTGGGATGTTGAAGACGGCTGAACATAAGAGAAGACAAGAAGGAGAGAGAGGTCAGAAGACAAGTTTTAGACAACATAAAAAGACTAAAATGATATAAAATACCTAAGAATGAATATCTCATTGCAGAAGTCTTTGATGTTCTCAACAGTGACTGCTTGATCTTTAAAGATCTTGACCGCAACTTCTGTTTCATTCCATGTGCCACAAAAGACTTTTGCAGAACAACCTTGATGGTGGAGATCAACAAAAATTAAGAGTGAGTTTGCTGGATTTCAAAGTGCTAACAGACCCATATCCAAGTCTTTACCTCTTCCAACACGAGTCCCAAGTTCCAAAGTGGAGAAATCTATGATGCATTCTTCATTTGGTAACAAAGGTTTGTTCTGGAACATTGGCGATGCTAGTACTTCATTCCAGATGTGGATATCATTGCTCTCAGTGCTGTCATTATCACCTTGCTCTTTTGAGAAGAGAGTCTGTATCAAGTATTCATTTACATCTCCCACTGACCTGTAATACCATATATAGACACAGTCACACATCAAACATATGCTGTCTGCTGAAAGCATATTGTCTTAACAAACTGATGAAACAACGAAAAAAGGTTTGAAAATCAATATGTAACCCTTTTTAGTTTTGGGTAACTGAGAAGTTCTTAGAGAAACTTGTACATATCAATTACCTTGCACGGTCTATTCGGTTCATAGGGCTATTTGGCTCCAATGGTGAATGACAAGAGCATTTCCCAGCAACTGAAATAGGAGCCAGTATTTCCACAGAATTGATCATAACCACAACAGACATATGGTTATGTGAGTCGATAGTAGCAGAAGAGGTCAGACCACTAGGACAACCCTGATCAAGAAAATAAACAAATAATGTCCTCAGAACCGGTGTGGAAAATGGGAATGATGCAGTGATCACACTTCTACACAGTGCTTACCTTTACAAGTTTGCTTTTAAGGTTAACAGCATCAGCTAGAACTTTAAACAAGATGGCTTGAGCATGGCAAGAGCCATGACTGATCTGTCCTAGTAGTGGAAAACCATAACTTCCAAGTGGTTGTCTAGTTTTCGAAGTACTCCTTGAAGCTGCAAGTTTATAAAAATCTCTCGCCTGCGAAAAGAAGAAAAATATTTTAACTAATAATGTGATTAATCGGTAAGTAAACATTCGCTAAAACGTTTGTCTTCTTAACTAGAAAATAGCCCTTTTATATTTAGATTAAACAAAAATGTAGCAATATTAAACATATTTGGTTTTATTTAAGTTTAATTATCTGAACTAAACCAACCTGAATAGCAGAATTCGTATTCATAATCAAATTTTTATTGCATGAGCCACAGTTAGTTGCACAAGCAAATGTGATGATATATATTTTAGTTGGTATTCTTACCAGATCACCAATGATCTTAACAGCTTTGGCTGGATTCGAGCGTACTAGAACAATAGCCAACTTCTTTAGCCTCTTAATCTTGTTATCTTTGTCCAAATCTACAACAATCACATCAGCTTTTAGACCTTCATCACCTAGAGCACGAAGTTCCTCCAGTGTAGGAATGCTTTTAAAAAGGTTAAATCTATCATCCTGTTGAAAATCCAAATACATAATCAAGTTAATGAAATGAGACTTGAGAAAGAAGTTAACAGACAAGAACAACATCGACCTAAAGATAGCTTACCAGGATCACAGAGTAAAAACCATTTGGGATGGGTTCAGAAAACGAGCCAGTACTCCAAAGAATGTTTGATGCTCCATAACATGACATCTTATGTAGAACACCATTTCTTGGCAATTCTTCATTACTACAATGTAATCCAACAGAAGCTAAACTGGGAGTCTCCAAAACTTCTGACGGCCATGGAGTTGGAATTGGAGATTCTGATTCTGATGGTACATCACCATTTACTGTATCTTCTGTTCCCGTCTCGCTCAGGTTTTCATTTCTTGTCATCTCTCTCAGGTCTAAAATCACATAAGCTTCTCTTTAGCCCATATGGCTCACTCAAGAAAAGACTAACAAAAATATTGAGAATCAAACTTCTAGTACCTGCAGCTTGGTCCTCGAGGTCCTCTACCCTGCACATGAGAATGGTATAGTAACAAAGTAGAGATTAAAGAAAATACGAAACTATACAAAAAAATTGCGTTTTGAGTACTTCCATTTTGATATCTACACATTCCAGTTACAAATTAGTTGCATTTACTTTTTATTTTATTTTATCCAGTGTGTAACCAATAAATGGATTTTTGATGTACAAGGATTCTCAAAACTGGATTCAAACTATTCACACTAATGGGCTTTGGGAACAAAACTCAAAAGAAAAGCAGACAAACATTAAACTTAACGTGTAAGAATCTGTCACCATTTGCAAAAGAAGTACATTAGTTACTCTTACGTTATTTCTGATCCTTCCGTGGCTCCTCGGCGACATTTGCAGCAGTTCGATCCCATTAAAGCCCTTAGTGAAAAAAATTCCAAAAACCTGCATATGTTTTCAACTCAATACTAGTCCTAACTCAAAACACCATCAAACTTAAAACCAATAAAAAGACTGATCCAGACACACAAGAAACCGTAAAATCAAACGATCAAAATTTCAGGAGCAAGAAAATAATCAACTTTATCTGAGAAACTCATAGCAAGTAAGTCAACTACATGTGAGTGTGACATGAATTTTTCTCTGGTTCTACCAATTTTCTGTCAAAATCTTTAACACATAGATTCTTGTTCCTCAAACTCTTATTTAGATTCCTCAAATTTGTCGTTGTACCATTTCTCTGTCAAAATCTTCAATTTAATGATTTTACATATTAAAAATTTAACGACAGTTTAACTATCTTAAAAATTAAATTAAGAATGATCAATCCAAGAATCATGGTACCTCAATGTAGATTATTATATCAACATGGTAATAATTGCCGATGATCAAATTTTTTTTGACAACGTCGTTTTTATTTAGAGCTTTACTCTGAACTGGATTTTTTTTTTTACAAAACATTTTATCACGAGCTTCTTCAATTTATATAGTATTTGCTTAAAAGAAATATGCTAACGTATCTATTAATTAAGAAATAATATCCTATTGTATCTAATAATTGTGAAATCCAATTAATATATCTATTAATATATAGTATTTATTAAATACTAATCAATTTTCTAAGTATATTAAAATGACAGAGTATATCTTAATGATGTACTTTTCAATGAGTCTAGCATTTTCTATTTTTACTTTTATGTAAAATAGAAGATTTGATAATTATCCATTATATACTAAAAGAGGACTTCGTAGGAATAATTTTATTAAATGTCTTCTAATCTATTTTACACTTTATATATGTTTGTTCTAATTATACTTACAAAATTGGAAGATATATTTTCACTTTTTGGTCTAAATTTTTATCTTATAATAATAACAATTTCGAAAATTAAGTTATTTATTTTTATATCATTTTTGGCATCTTTTTATTTTCATATCTTGATATTCTTAATTTCTTTATATAATCAAATTGTTTTGTTGTTACCATTTGTAATTTTTTTTTCTTAGGATAATTACATTAATTTACTTTGTCTTTTTATAGATAAGAAAAATATGTGTCTGATTATATGTGCTTGGTTGTTATGTTTCTTAAAATGATTACATTCAATTAAATTGTCAAATTTTAGTCAAATATTTTTACCATGTTTCCAATGTTACTTTTGGCTTTGTCTGAGAGGCATTCCTTTAGGATAAACCAGCTGTCATTCACCGGATGATGAGTCTTCCTCTGTTCTCATGGCTTAGAGCTTTAATGATATCACTTCCATCCACTAGAGCTTTAACATCCCAAATCGTATCTAGACCCAGTTCATGAATCATGTCTTGAATTGCTAGATAGATTTCTTGTTTCTAGGCAAGATCATCCTTATGCAGCAATAGTAGTGACATTAAGAAAGCAACACACCATAAGTGATGTAGAGAGGATATTTAGAATAAGTCTTTAACATCTCGAAGAATCAAACCAGTGATTACTCTTGTAGTCGGTTTGATGGTTTTGAGGAGGAAACATATTATTGTTACATGTGTTTTGTTTGCATTCCAAAACTTTGAGTCATATCAACTGACTATTTTAATGACGACATTGAGAACCTTACTCGTATGTCTTATAATCTCTAAGCACTTAATTTACCTAATTGTTAAAATTTAGTTCCCTAGTTGCATGGAAATGCTAGTCTCAAGCTCTGTTTCTATTCTGCGCAAATATGTGTTCACTTCTAGATTCCATAGTGTGCACACACAAAAAAAGATTCCATAGTCTCTGTTGAGGTCTATTAATAACGAATTGGAAGCATATTGTTTGTCTTATGGCCTGAGTCTACGAGGGCAAAAGCTTTATCCATTTGCTGCTAAAGCTGCATGTAATGGGGTTTCTCTACCATGTAGTAACAACAATCATAACACATATATCAATATAAAAATAACTTACGTTGTTTTTTCATCACACACAAGAGCTTCTTTTATTTTTGATTAACATGAAACATAGACAAATCCAGTTTAGAATTCAGGTTCCGGTTCTTCTTCAACTGGAGCAATGACCCACGCACCATTTTCATCCTTGATCATTCCTTTGTTCTTCTCCACCCACCAAGAACCTGGCACTAAACACTCATCTTTCAAGAACTCACATGATTTGTTCACCAATGCAATACTTCTCTTCACCATCAGTTTAAACTCCCCTTTCTTCCCATTCCATCCTGCAACCACATGAAGCATTGCCTGCACACATATGAAAAAAAAAAAAAAAAATGTTGGTAGGCTACTCTGTATTGCAGTTTTTTTTTCCAATGACGACTACGAGGTTCTGGACCTGTGGCCCAAATCATTTTAAATTCAAGGAGACTCTTCTTAAGAGGACTTAAACCAATGATTTTTTTAGATATCTACTAGATAATTTAACATTTATATCCACCAGGCCAACTCCTCTTTGGTACTATGTATTACAGTTAGAAGTGAAAGAACTTCTCACCTGAAGATTGTGCCAGTCTCCTGGATTCCTTGAGTCCTTTAGGTAAGGTGACTTCTTTGTATCGATCACAAAGTTGGTTCCTATATCAACATACCCCAAGAGACCTCCAGGATATCTAGTTAAGAGATCAATAGTGTTCCTTACATGGAGGATCTTCAAGTTCTTGTGACGCGTTACTTCGTCCTTGAACTCCTTGTTACCCACTTGTGGACAACCAAACACGATCCCAGTGACGGGAACATCATCACCGGAAGCGTTCTCAGCTATGTCATAAGCGGCGAGAACAGCCTCTGTGGCTCCCAAGCTATGTCCAGTCAACACAATGCTCGGCTTCTCGTCCTTATACTTCAACAAAAGCTCCTTGATCATAGTTAACAACTGTAGCCGTAGACTCATCTTAGTGAACTTCGATTCAGCGTGATCAGAAGTGTAGATTGTGAGCCACCCGAGCATCACCTTACACCCTTCTTCATCTTCACTGTCGCTACCATGAGTACTAAGAGTTTCAACTACCTTAGAACCAGAACCGTTCTGTACCGGTCCGGTCAGCAACGGGTCAGCTGAAGTAGGCCTAGCCCCCAAAACATTGATCCACTCATAGTTCCTACTCGTCCCTCTCAAAGCCACGTAGATCTCACGGCGTCCTAAGGACTTGCTCCGTTCATCAGACGTCACAGCGATGTAACCGAACCAGTTAGACTCACGGTCCCAAGAATCACGTGACTGTGAGCGGAGAAGCAAACCTTCGGGGAGAGAGACACGAGCCGTGGCGTAGAGGAAGCTTGTGACTTGGTAGTCAGAAGCGTTTTCGAGCATTACCTTGTCGAAGAAGGAAGACTTGCCGTAACGGCTGGCTCCACAGTACTTGGAGTTCTGGTCGTTGACGAAAGCGTCGTAAGTGGCTTGACAAAAGTCGCCGCAACGGAGAATGAGTTGGCGAAGTGATTGGTCTAGTGGGTCTAGGAGAGTGTCCCAGTTCTTGGAGCCTAAGAGCTCTTCCCATGGTGTTGCTGCAGCCATTGGAGTTGTGTGAGAAGATAGTAAGCGACTATTGTCGGTATAAAAAGGATAACACTTAAACTTTAATAAGTGGTGGTGGATGGTGATCATGATGGTATGTGAGACCTACATGAAATATCCACTCGATATTAGAATATTGATGAATTTAAAAGGTGTGGGAATATTATTGGCATATATACTCCAAAGACCAAAAAACAAAAACCAAAAAGTCATTTACGATTCACAGTCTTACGTGTCATTCTCAAACCTCAATCATGCAGAAGCGAAGAAAATTCAACCAAATTTTGTACTCCTGTTGAAACTTTATATAAGTTTCTAACCGTTGGTGAGTCATTTACATGTGACATTAAAAACTGTACCACCATGTCCTACTGCACCTCTAAATGTATACGATGATCTATATAAACATCCATGAATTATAAAGGTTTGGGAATATGAATAGCAAATATAGTAGTCTCACCACTGTTCAAAACTTTCATATCATTAACGACCATGCATCCAAAAGAGAACAAGAACAATCAAATCAAACCAAACCAAAGATTATTAGTCAAACTTGTCTTCGTTGGTACGTATTAGAAACATGGGAAAACCCCATGTTTAATTTACAAAATAATAGTTCCATATTTGTGAAAAAAAAAACAAAAGAATTGGGAATTTACAAAATAATAGTTCCATATTATGTCAAAAGTATTGAACTTTAGTAGTTAAACGCTGCGTTTTAACATGTTTGCTTGCTAGACTCTCTCACTTGTTGTCAGAGTTGTGGATGGACTCATCAGTTTTGTGCATGCATACCTTATATATGATATCAAAGGATCAAACTTTTGTTTGTTTCTTTGTTAAAACGCTGCGTTTTAAGATGTTGCTAGACTCTCCTCTCTCACTTGTTTTGATGGTAGTTATTGTCAGAGTTGTGGATTGTGTATAGACTTGTGATTGGTGTGTTGTTGTGTTGTTGTGTGTTGGCTTCTTAAGTAGAGTGAGTGAGTGAGTGAGAGAGTGAACATGGACTCGTGTATGATGATGTCAAAAGTATTGAACTTTGGTAGTTAAACGCTGCGTTTAAGATGTTTGCTAGACTCTCTCACTTGATTTATCATATTACTCAATAAAGTTCTGATTCTTATCATGTGTTACTCTGTTTAAACTGGCAGATTGTTCGTGGTACGTTGGCTCTACCACACTCTGTTAAAAAGGTACAAGAAACGCCTCTCTAATCCCTGATAGTAATCAGCTCTTTATGTAATATGAAGAAATGATCTTTCCTTGTTCAGGATGTGAGAGTGGCTTTCTTTGCCGAGGGTTCTGATGCAGAGGATGCAAAGGCTGCAGGAGCTGATGTCGTCGGTGGTCTTGAGCCTATTGATGAAATCTTGAGTAATGAAACCTATGCATCTTCCTTCTATAATTCACTTCTGACATCTAATTGCATGTGCTTGCTTTGCCTCTGTCATGAATTATCTCATTTCCGGTGACAATATTTGTTTGTTCTAATGGTAGATTGGTTATTGGTACTTAAATCTTGTCTGCAGAAAGCGGCAAGATCGACTTTGACAGATGCTTAGCAACTCCGAAAATGATGCCCCGTGTTTACAAGGTTTCTTGCATTTAATCACTTATACTAAAACATGTCTTCTCACTAAATATGAAAATGGTTTTGTGTGGTTACATGCAGATATCAAGGATTCTTAACAACCATGGTTTGATGCCTAACCCCAAAGTAAGTTGGATTCTTCACTCAAACATTTTACTCTCGATGTATCAGTTGGTGTATACTTATATGTTGGATTTGTTGTAGCTGTAAGATATAGAAAGGCGATCATTACTTTCAATCATATATTCTCACATTACTCTCTGTATATAAACATTTATTAATTAGGCTCTCTCTCGATGTATAAAAGCTAGAGCACTGCTCTTTGTGAATAAGATATATAATTCCATATTCTTCATGGTATCAGAGCGCTAAAAGATCTAGACCTAATTTTTTCTTTTTCTTTTTTTTTTTTTTTTTTTTTTTTTTTT
>NC_027751.1:51991695-51995999 GCF_000695525.1 Brassica oleracea var. oleracea
CTTGAAGCTACGGCTGCTGTCCCACCCACTGCGACTAATCCCGAAGGCCAGATTGGAGCCAATCCGGCGTACACTCCATGGAGGAGACAGGACCGACTTCTCTACAGCTCTCTTATTGGAGCCATCTCCACCCCACTACAACCGCTCGTTTCTAGCGCTACCACAACGGCTGAAATCTGGAACCTTCTGTCTCAAACCTTCGGTAATCCCACCCGTGGTCACATACGACAACTCAAACTCCAAATCCAATCATCTGCTAAAGGTACCAAAACAATCTCTGAGTATCTCAGGAGCATCAAAGTCACAACCGATGAACTGGCGCAACTTGGAAAGCAGATGGACCCTGAAGACATCACTGAATATGTTCTCAACGGCTTACCTGAAGATTACAAGTCCGAGATCGATGCTATTCATGGTAGAGACACCACGATTTCCTTTCCTGAACTTCATGAACGTCTCCTGAACAGAGAAGCAATGATTCTCTGCAAAGCTCCGGTATCTTCACCAGTAACTCCTATCACTGCAAACGCTACAGACGCCCGCTTCAGGAACAACAACAATAACAACAACCAGGCGTGGAGATCTAACAATCGCAATTTCAGTGGCAGGAACTACACCAACCAGAATCATAATCGATCATCCCGTCCATATCTCGGAAGATGCCAGGCGTGTGGAACACAGGGACACAGTGCTAAATTTTGTCCTCAATTTCGTATTGTTCCTGGTTCAAGCTCAGCACAGCAGTGGAACACAACTCAGCCATGGCAGCAAGCTCCTTATCAACAATCATGGCAGCCACGAGCAAATGTAGCAATGATGAATGGTGACTCCTCCACATGGCTGCTTGACTCGGGGGCTTCACACCACATGACGTCGGACTTAGCAAATCTATCTCTCCATACCCCTTACAACGGTGGTGATGATGTGATTCTCGGCGACGGCTCTGGTCTCAACATTTCACACACCGGTTCTTTCTCACTTCCCTCTCTCAAATCTCCCTTCTTTATTGATAATGTTTTATACGTACCTGCTCTAGATAAAAACCTGATATCAGTTTTTCAGTTATGCAAAACTAATGGTGTGGCTGTTACCTTTACTCCAACGTATTTTCAGGTACGCGATCTGAACACGGGGGCTCTTCGACTGGAAGGCCAACCTAAGGGAGGAACTTATGTCTGGCCGAAACCTCAGACATCAACTCCACCATCTTTATCTTATGCTTCTGCTACTTCTACTACTTTATCGGATTGGCACTCTCGTTTAGGCCATCCTGCTTTTCCTATTTTAAAAACTATGCTTTCGAAATTTGGTTTACCTTTGTCTTCAAATGTTTTATTGACCAAGCCGTGTAATGCTTGCTCTATTAATAAGATGCACAAGTTGCCTTTTTCAACTTCAACACTTACGTCTTCTTCTCCACTTGATATTGTCTTTTCAGATGTTTGGACTTCTCCAATCATTTCAATTGACAATTTTAAATACTACGTTATTTTTGTAGATCATTATACTAGATATACTTGGTTTTATCCTTTAAAAAGAAAATCAGATGTATCTGACGTTTTTAAGCGATTCAAAGTGTTGGTTGAAAACCGATTTCAATCAAAACTTAGAACGCTATATACCGACAATGGTGGTGAGTACATTGCTCTTACTGCATTCTTAGCAGACAATGGCATCTCTCATTTTACTACACCACCACATACTCCAGAGCATAACGGTATTTCCGAAAGGAAGCATCGACATATTGTCGAAACCGGACTAGCACTCCTATCACATGCTTCAATGCCGAAAGGCTATTGGACTTATGCTCTTGCTACTGCAGTATACCTTATAAACCGTATGGCTACTGCCACTTTATCTATGAAATCGCCTTTTGAGTCTTTGTTTAGTCAGGTTGCAAACTACTCTAAGCTCAGAATATTTGGTTGCTTATGTTTTCCTTGGTTACGTCCTTACACATCTCATAAACTAGATTCTAGGTCAACTCCATGCGTATTTTTAGGCTATTCTACTACACAAAGTGCTTATTTTTGTCTAGACAGAGCTACTTCTCGCATCTATACATCTAGACATGTAGTTTTTCATGAGTATGTTTATCCATTCTCTTTGCCTACTCCACTTACTTCTGAGAACCATACTGAAATTGTTGATGCAGATCCTTCACAGACAGCAGGACCAACAGTTCAAGCAGTTCCTATACAGGCACCTACATCCAATATTCCGCCAAAACCACTGCCACAGGAACCTGCTACGGTCACGGCACCAGCACCTACATCTCCTGCAACTCCTTCTGCTACAACTGCTACTCCAACTACGACTGCTCCTGAAAATGTCATACCTCTGCCGATCTCACCACAACCGTTGATACCACAACCACAACCTGTTCTGCAGCAACAACAACAACCGGCTTCAACTTTGACTACCTCTCAGCCTCTCCCGACTAGACAACCAACACGCACATCTCAGCGAACAAGAAAACCAGTAGAAAAGCTTAATCTTACTGCAGTGGTTAATATTGGTTCTGAAAAGATTCCCACCTCTGTTACAGAAGCTCTGAAAGACCCCAGATGGCGTCAAGCTATGATAGACGAGATCAACGCGCAACTGCGAAATCATACGTGGGATTTAGAGTCTCCACACATAGCTGCTAATGTTGTAGGCTGTAAATGGGTGTTTACGATCAAAAGGAAGGCAGATGGCACAGTCGAAAGATTCAAAGCGCGTCTGGTTGCGAAGGGCTTCAATCAAAAACCAGGAATTGATTATCATGATACTTTCAGTCCTGTGGTGAAGCCTGCGACAATTCGTCTTGTTCTTAGCGTTGCCACTTCTCACAACTGGCCTCTTAGACAGTTCGATGTTAATCATGCCTTCTTACAAGGCAAGCTCGAAGATAATGTCTACATGCTACAACCGCCAGGGTTCATTGACAAAGACAATCCTACAGCTGTATGTAAACTCCACAAGGCGATCTACGGTCTGAAGCAGGCCCCTAGGGCATGGTACAATGAGCTTCGCCGGTTCTTACTTGCCTCTGGTTTCACAAATTCTTTGGCTGATGCGAGCTTATTCATCTACAATAAGAATGGAGTTCTCCTCTACATGCTGATTTACGTCGACGATATCATCCTGACGGGGAACAACCAGACTCATCTCAACAACTTCATCACATCTCTATCAACGAGATTCTCTCTAAAAGACCTTGGCCAACTTTCTTATTTTTTGGGTATTGAGGCTCATTACTCTTCTCAAGGTCTATTGCTTACACAACATCGTTATATTGCAGATCTTCTACATAGGAACAAGATGGTGGACTGCAACACTGTTCCTACACCGATGTGTCCGTACAAGCATCTTACTCTTGGCTCAGGAACGTCTCTCAAAGATCCAACACAATATCGAGCCACTGTTGGGAGCCTCCAGTACCTCTCACTCACCCGCCCAGATATTTCTTTCGCTGTCAACAAGATGTCTCAGTTCATGCATAAACCAACCGATGAGCATTGGAATGGAGTCAAACGCATTCTTCGGTATCTCGCTGGAACCATGACCACTGGCATCTTCCTCCACAAGCACAACACCCCATCATTGCACGCATATACTGATGCAGATTGGGCGGGAAACAGAGACGACTACACATCAACTGGAGCCTACATTGTTTATTATGGGAAGCACCCCATAGCCTGGTCTTCAAAGAAACAAACCACTGTTGCGCGTTCGTCTACGGAGGCGGAATATCGCTCCATTGCATCTACTGCATCGGAAGTTTGCTGGGTAATCTCATTGATCACCGAACTGGGGCTGAAGCAACTTACTACACCAGCCATCTACTGCGACAACATCGGAGCCACCTATCTTGCAGCTAATCCCGTCTTCCACTCCCGCATGAAACATCTGGCTCTAGACTACCATTTTGTTCGAAACCATGTCCAAGCTGGCCGCATTCGTGTCTCACATGTAACCTCAGCTGATCAGCTTGCCGATGCCCTCACCAAGCCTCTACCTCGTGGCAAACATCAGTCCCTATGCAACAAGATTGGCCTCGCCAAAGGCGGTCCATCTTGAGGGGGGATGTAAGATATAGAAAGGCGATCATCACTTTTAATCATATATTCTCACATTACTCTCTGTATATAAACATTTATTAATTAGGCTCTCTCTCGATGTATAAAGCTAGAGCACTGCTCTTTGTGAATAAGATATATAATTCCATATTCTTCAGTAGCAAGGGAGTGTGACCAAGGATGTGATGAAAGCAGTCAAAGACGCCAAAGCTGGACATACCAAATTCAGAATGGATAAAA
>NC_027751.1:51996099-51998437 GCF_000695525.1 Brassica oleracea var. oleracea
ACCGTATGGCTACTGCCACTTTATCTATGAAATCGCCTTTTGAGTCTTTGTTTAGTCAGGTTGCAAACTACTCTAAGCTCAGAATATTTGGTTGCTTATGTTTTCCTTGGTTACGTCCTTACACATCTCATAAACTAGATTCTAGGTCAACTCCATGCGTATTTTTAGGCTATTCTACTACACAAAGTGCTTATTTTTGTCTAGACAGAGCTACTTCTCGCATCTATACATCTAGACATGTAGTTTTTCATGAGTATGTTTATCCATTCTCTTTGCCTACTCCACTTACTTCTGAGAACCATACTGAAATTGTTGATGCAGATCCTTCACAGACAGCAGGACCAACAGTTCAAGCAGTTCCTATACAGGCACCTACATCCAATATTCCGCCAAAACCACTGCCACAGGAACCTGCTACGGTCACGGCACCAGCACCTACATCTCCTGCAACTCCTTCTGCTACAACTGCTACTCCAACTACGACTGCTCCTGAAAATGTCATACCTCTGCCGATCTCACCACAACCGTTGATACCACAACCACAACCTGTTCTGCAGCAACAACAACAACCGGCTTCAACTTTGACTACCTCTCAGCCTCTCCCGACTAGACAACCAACACGCACATCTCAGCGAACAAGAAAACCAGTAGAAAAGCTTAATCTTACTGCAGTGGTTAATATTGGTTCTGAAAAGATTCCCACCTCTGTTACAGAAGCTCTGAAAGACCCCAGATGGCGTCAAGCTATGATAGACGAGATCAACGCGCAACTGCGAAATCATACGTGGGATTTAGAGTCTCCACACATAGCTGCTAATGTTGTAGGCTGTAAATGGGTGTTTACGATCAAAAGGAAGGCAGATGGCACAGTCGAAAGATTCAAAGCGCGTCTGGTTGCGAAGGGCTTCAATCAAAAACCAGGAATTGATTATCATGATACTTTCAGTCCTGTGGTGAAGCCTGCGACAATTCGTCTTGTTCTTAGCGTTGCCACTTCTCACAACTGGCCTCTTAGACAGTTCGATGTTAATCATGCCTTCTTACAAGGCAAGCTCGAAGATAATGTCTACATGCTACAACCGCCAGGGTTCATTGACAAAGACAATCCTACAGCTGTATGTAAACTCCACAAGGCGATCTACGGTCTGAAGCAGGCCCCTAGGGCATGGTACAATGAGCTTCGCCGGTTCTTACTTGCCTCTGGTTTCACAAATTCTTTGGCTGATGCGAGCTTATTCATCTACAATAAGAATGGAGTTCTCCTCTACATGCTGATTTACGTCGACGATATCATCCTGACGGGGAACAACCAGACTCATCTCAACAACTTCATCACATCTCTATCAACGAGATTCTCTCTAAAAGACCTTGGCCAACTTTCTTATTTTTTGGGTATTGAGGCTCATTACTCTTCTCAAGGTCTATTGCTTACACAACATCGTTATATTGCAGATCTTCTACATAGGAACAAGATGGTGGACTGCAACACTGTTCCTACACCGATGTGTCCGTACAAGCATCTTACTCTTAGCTCAGGAACGCCTCTCCAAGATCCAACACAATACCGAGCCACTGTTGGGAGCCTCCAGTACCTCTCACTCACCCGCCCAGATATTTCTTTCGCTGTCAACAAGATGTCTCAGTTCATGCATAAACCAACCGATGAGCATTGGAATGGAGTCAAACGCATCCTTCGGTATCTCGCTGGAACCATGACCACTGGCATCTTCCTCCACAAGCACAACACCCCATCATTGCACGCATATACTGATGCAGATTGGGCGGGAAACAGAGACGACTACACATCAACTGGAGCCTACATTGTTTATTATGGGAAGCACCCCATAGCCTGGTCTTCAAAGAAACAAACCACTGTTGCGCGTTCGTCTACGGAGGCGGAATATCGCTCCATTGCATCTACTGCATCGGAAGTTTGCTGGGTAATCTCATTGATCACCGAACTGGGGCTGAAGCAACTTACTACACCAGCCATCTACTGCGACAACATCGGAGCCACCTATCTTGCAGCTAATCCCGTCTTCCACTCCCGCATGAAACATCTGGCTCTAGACTACCATTTTGTTCGAAACCATGTCCAAGCTGGCCGCATTCGTGTCTCACATGTAACCTCAGCTGATCAGCTTGCCGATGCCCTCACCAAGCCTCTACCTCGTGGCAAACATCAGTCCCTATGCAACAAGATTGGCCTCGCCAAAGGCGGTCCATCTTGAGGGGGGATGTAAGATATAGAAAGGCGATCATCACTTTTAATCATATATTCTCACATTACTCTCTGTATATAAACATTTATTAATTAGGCTCTCTCTCGATGTATAAA
>NC_027751.1:51999780-52033349 GCF_000695525.1 Brassica oleracea var. oleracea
TTGTCCTCGCCGGAATCTTTCGGATCTGGTCGGCGAATCAGTGGACCCTCACGGACAAGGAGGGCCTTTTCGATGGAGGCTGAGGCAGTGAAATGGTGTTGCAAATGAACGGAGGGGAGGCGCCGAAGAAGTTCTTCAAATCGGAGGTGGCTGTGGGTCGCGAAGATGACGAGACCAGACGGGGTGGAGCAGAGAGATAACGGACCAGGTAACAAAGCCTTCCCGGAATCCCAGGAGAAGCCACCTGTTCCGGTGGTTACGCGCTCAACAACCATAAATTCTGTCGTCGCCATTAATGTAAGAGAACGAACTATGACAAAAGCAGAGTGTAGAAACGAGCAAAGTGAGGAGAGAGCGTTGTCGGGGCAAAGCAGAGAGGAGGAGGAGCAAAGACGACGCCGGCGAGCGCCGCCGGCGTCGAAAATTGTTCTCAGATCTGGTTTCTCGATAATCGGGCCAGAGAGGAAACTTATGTTTCTAATTATCTTTGTTCTTTTTAGTCACATGTCTAATATCTTCCTTAAAATTAATATAGAAAGATTTTAAAATTCATTCACTATCTTATTAGTAAACATTCTTTTTTTTTTTTCCTCGAAGTATATTTTATTAAACAGAGTTCAAACATTTTTCCACAAACATCCCAACAACCCATAATTACAACGCCAATCTCGTACAGAGATTCAAATATTACAACTTCCTGTTAGTTCGGAAGAACAAAAAACCAAAAAGATGATCAGATTTTCTCATCAGCCAGAGTAGAAGCTAACCAAAGAGGAGAACTCCTAGCAACATACGATTGCGCCCAGTGAGGTAAAGAAGCACTTCTAGCAATGAGAAAAGCGCATCTGTTTGTGCAACGCAATTCAACTTTAACTTTCCATCTGTTTGATCATCCTCAAAGCTCTCTGCAGTATTTGAAATTCAAATTTAAAAGAAGGCCAGACCATCGGACGATCAATAACATTGAGAAGAACCGCTTCCTCTCCTGCAAATATCACATTGTCAAAACGGTGGGAAGCCATGCTCTCCAAAGTCCAACACAGAGCTATAAACTTAGCCTCTTTAAGATTGGAGATGTTAGCGAAAGATCTTCTGCTATGCATAATAGTTTCTCCATCTTTATCTCTGACAATCCAAGAAGCACCTGTAATCAGAGAATTTGTATCCCAATGAACTCCAAAGTTGCATTTAACCCATTTATCTGGAGGTTTCATCCACTTTTTTCCTTGACCCTTACGCAACGTGAGGTCCACAGTTTCACCTTCTCTGTCAAGTTGTTGCGCAAGAAACCACACTGAAGCATCCTCAAGCACCCTGTCAACGATATCTACAGCTGAACTCTCACAGCCTTCAAACAAAAATTTGTTTCTGTTCTTCCAAATAAGCCAAAGAGTCCATGGATAGCTTCTTCTTATCTCCAAGGGAATCCTAATATTTTTGCTCATCTGATTCAAATAGAACATGTTCACAAAGATAGAAACCCATACTGAGGTGTAGGGAAATTTGATAGAGCCCAAACCTGTCTGGCCACAGAACATGTGAACATGTGAAAAGAACATGATTTGGAGTCTCACTTTCGATACCACATGTATTCCTCTAAAACGTAGAGTACTAGCTACCGGAATCGCCTCTGAGAGAGTTCTCCACAAGAAGGCCTTAATCTTTGGCTCTGTTGCGAGATTCCATATTGCCTCTTTCAAACAATTTATTGAAGGTTGCATTCTAGCTTCAACAAATTCATCTCTCAGATTTGTATTACAAGCTAGCCAATAACCTGATCTCACCGAGTAATCTCCACTCAAGTTGTGTTTCCAGCACCAAAAATCATCACTTGTGGAGACCGTCTTCTTCTTTAGAATTATTTCCACATCCCCCGGAAAGAAATTGTCGTCTAAAACAGATTTATTCCATTCACCAGTCTCTTGATCTCTCAATTCACTAACCATCATATCAAAGGTTAATGAGAGGTTTCTTCATCCAAGGATTAAATCTCCCCCCAAAATCACACCAAGGATCCGTCCAAACTCTTAAGAGATTTTCCATTTCCTGCTTCCTTTCTCAGACCTTTAAGAAGTAGTTCATTTAAGTCAATTTAATTTGTGAATAGTAGTCATCTTTTTATTCATTTAAGTAACCAATCAAAAGCTGACACAAACGTATATTGAGAGAATACAAACTTTGTGTTAACATCATCATCTGATAGTGGAAGCCACCGCATGAGCCCACTGTTTCAAATGATCTTTCAACTCAACTTCTTTCACCTCAGGCACAGCTGGAACTTTCCACTTTATCGCCGAAGTTATATGCCTCTTCCCTTTCCTCCCTCCACAATGATCCCATGCTTCTGACAAATATGGTCTGTTTATGTTGCTTATGTCTTCTTCCTCTGTTACGTCACCTACTCCATCATCTTTCTTCACTAACCTTTGCAATCCAGGAAGAATCGAGACCAGCTCTGAATCTCTTTGGTCTTCCTCGGAGAAGACAAAACCAAGATCAATAAACCCTTTAAGCTCCTCGAACTCCAAATCCGACATACTCTTTCCCCTTCTCGTTCTTCTTCTTACATCGTTCTGCTTCTTCTTCCTTTGTTCTTCCTTGTCTGACTTTTCAGAAAGTACTCCGTCTCTTTCCGCAGTTGAGAACTCGTTGACTTCTTTACCGGAGAGAATCGTCTGGAGCTTCGTCGGCGATGCTTTAACGGCTAAGACCGATCTAGGAGATGAGAAGAAACCATCTGATGATGAAACAGAACTCGTCATCATCATCATCATCGTCTCATCACTCATAGCCCTCTTTACAAGAAAATTCTTCACATCTTGATCTTCTTTATCTTCCGTTTTCTCTGGAACTTCTTCATTGAGTTTCAAAGAGTCTTTGTCTTTCTTGAAGACCAGTCTCTCCGACCAGTTGTACTCGAACAGTTTCAAGAACTCCTCTCCAGCCATTTTTATTTGTTTTTTTAAACCTTCTTTGGTGTATTTGGAGGAGTTTGATGGAGTTAGGTATTTATGCTTCCATATAATTACGCGTGGGCCTTTATCGTCGACACACTTATCACACTACTAACAGTGCACCTAATGACCTGAAAAGTCAAACTCATACATCATTAAGTTTTTTGTTAATCATTTAATTTTGTATTTATCTATTACACAATTTCAATTTGGTCATTGATTACATTTGATCCTCTTTAGCCTCCACTTTGAAAGTATATGATCTAATTCAAATTAAAGTATATGTATATATAATATTTCAATAATGTATTTTTAATATGCATATATTTTCATTTTGGCTCTTCGAATGTTCGAATATCTTTAGACGTGTGTGACGCGGAAGGGGAGCGTGACTAAAAGACGTGTGAATAAACAGGAAAAACATAAATTTATAATAGTAATTGGCCAATTTGGTCATATTTAACATGTGGTAAGACATTTCAATCGTATACCTAAAAGAGACCAACCTATGTGACATTAACATTAAAATCTCAACCACAAAACCAAACAGAATCAAGAGTTGTTGATTAGTCGTATCGTATATATATGTAATACTCGACTCGGTTCATACTTCATAGTCGTTATCCTTACAAAAAATGAAAACCATATCTATCATCAGATATTGTTTTGTGAATAATATTATAAACCCAAAACATCACTAGAGAGAAAAGAAATCCATGGAAACTATGCGCATAAGCAAACTCTGTTACATGTAGAGGTGTCAAATGGGCGGACCGTCCAATGGTTGTTCATGTCCATATACAAACGGGTTTAATATGGACAAACCCATTTTTTCCATTGGTTTTTATTGGACAAAATGTGGGAGACCATTAAGAAAATGGTCTTTGTTGGTTTTAGGCTTTATGGATGTGGACTGTCCAATGGTCACAAAACCTAGGGTTTCTAAAATTTAAGTTTTTCTGCTAAAATCGTAAAATCGATTTTTTCGCTTAAATTTTGATATCAAATTTTCCCGTCAGAACCAGAAAATCGAGTTTTTTCCGTCAAAACCGCAAAATTGAGTTTTTCTTCAAAACGCAAAATCGAATTTTTCCGACAAAACCGGAAAATCGAGTTTTCCTGCCAAAACTGCAAAATCGATTTTTCTCGCCAAAACCGAAATTGTTGTACTTATGAACTTATGTATTATTGTACTTATAAATTTATGGTTGAATTTTAATTTTATGAACTTGTATATGTAATTGTAGGCTTATAAATTAAAATTTTCTTATATGGTCATTATGGACCCCATGGCAAAACCGAAAAATCGAGTTTCTCTGCCAAAATTAGAAAATCGAGTTTTCTGCCAAAACCGCAAAAACGAGTTTTTCCGCCAAAACTGCAAAATCGAGTTTTCCCGTCAAAACTGCAAAATTAAGTTTTTCGAACTTGTATATATAATTGTAGGCTTATAAATTAAAATTTAAAATTTCTTATATGGTCATTATGGACCCCATGGCAGCCCATGAAAATATGGGTGTTAGTGGGTATGGTCATTAATGGACATGGTTCTTAATGGACATGATCACTCTCTGTCCGCAAACAATAAATGGACAAATGGATATGGGCTAATGGACATGGGCTCGCCCAATTTACAGCTCTAGTTACATGAACCTCCACAATGAGCTCTAGTTACATATCCATTTGTCCATTAGCCCATATTCATAAAATTTTACTACTCGGCTTATTTTGATTTCTAACTTTGCTTTTTCTTCTTCTTCTTTGTTTTAGCACTGATTGAATTAACTTCCAAAGAAACCAAAAGCGGTGTACACCCATAAAGGTTTTAGGAATGGAAACTTCCCAACAATAACATAAAGATAGAGAGAAAATTCATAAAACATAAAGAAGGCAATGAACCTAACCACAAGAAACATAAGCAAGGAGACGTTCATTCCGGTACGTCTACGCTCCAGCTTCACTCTCAATCTGTCGTAACATCCATGACGGACCACCACAAGCAATATAGGAGTGGTAAGTTGGTAACGCTGCTCAGCAGTAACATCCTTGAGCACAGTGATGAAAACTCCAGTCGTTGATACGAGGAGGGGTGTGCTCCACATATGTTGGAAGATTCAGGAACATGACTCTTGCCTGATCACAAGAAATTTCTAACTTTTGCTTTGAAAAATCAAATATCCGATGTTGTGGTTAGTTGTTTAATTTGTTAATTTAGTAATTTGTTTCAGTTTTAATAATGGGAGAATAGGTCATCTTTAGACTTAGGAAACTTTTCTTCCACTTTTCCCATTTCCCTTCTTCTAGGATTTGTTTATGTACTTCTATTTAAACTAATGAAAAGCCAAAAAGAGGCAAGAAGGAATTGCCCAAAAGTTTGTGTGTTTTATGTTTCTCTTTAAACCTGTTCTAGAGCTGTGATTCGACGAGGTCACATCTATCACCAAACACCTTAAGCCTAACACTTAACATTATCTAAAACCCTAGTTTAGTTTCAAAATAACTTAGCTAAAAAAAAATACAAACCTTCAAAGACATTCTTCAAAAAATATAGAGTTTAAACCCGTAATTTGCCAATAACCTTTATTCTCCTTGAAGCAAGACAAGCGCAAGGCATAGCTTTTGCTGAGACCTAAACGACCAAAGCTGCAACTCATCACCTTGTTTAAACTTATTAGCTTTAACCACATGGTTCCATTGATACGCCAAGTAATACAACGAACTAGTCTTCCCTGTCTCATGACTTCTTCTCATCTTCAGCTCCCATACTTTTAACTTAGGATCGATAACTTCCACTGTTAAACCTCCTTCTTTATCCCCTTTTACCCGGTTTTCTATCTTCTCCTTCTCATCAGACGTCATGAAACTACGTGTCACAAGACTACTCATGGGTATAGATAAATGCGACTGACCTTTGTCCACGTCCGTTGTAGTCAACGTCCTCTTGGTTATCAGCGTCTCTTCTGTGCCTCCCATCTTCGTTATCGTTTCCTTAAGCTTTCCGGTCAGCTCCACGACGACACGAAGAGAACGACGTTTTTTTAAGGGCATGAGCTTTTCTTCCACACCAACATCTCCATTCGCCATTGTTGTATTATTAGTTCATGAAGAGATATTGTCGAGTTTTAAATTACCGTATATTGCATGCTTTAAAAAGAAAGAAAAATACGGATTTCAAGTTTTTTTTTGTAATGTATATCTGATCTATTAAAAATACATAAATCTAACAAATGCTTAATTATCCTTCAATAACAAATGCTATAATTACCGCAAAGAGATAATTCCTTCCCAATATATATTTTTTTACTGTATTAATTTCTCTAGAAAAACCATAGAAAGCGTAAGAAACTTGATAGAGGTTTTGAACAGCTTTTTGAAGAGTTCCTGCTTCACCTGCCATATAAGTTGAAAACGAATCATATGAAGGCTATCAAATTAAAGAAGTTGGAGCAGAGTAGAGAAAGGGTAGCGAGATTGGCTTACTTTGATACTATCATCAGTCAGTGAGGCTGAAGATGAATATTTGTGTTACTAGTTGCTCAAAGTTGAAGACAAGTAGAAGTTCCAAAACACAGAACCCATTGACATGAAAGCTACACGAGCTTGAAGCGGTACTACCCTGTAATATTTCAACTTTCATCAGATCACTAATATAGAATGCCAAGATACAAAATGAGAGAAGAGTAAGAGAGAGAGAGAGAGCCATACCAGAAGTTAAGTATGCTAACAGGAACCCAGAAGCGAAACCCTGCAAAAATGCCAACAAGTATAAATATATAAATGTATGTACAAATGGTGAAAGTTTTAACACTGTTTGATTGGTATATTACCATAGAGGAGCGTTGGAAGAGCATCTTTCTGATACTTGTTTCCAAGCTCAGAGATCTTTCCCAGCCACAAGTTGTTCCAAGCAAATATAACAGCGATCACAGATGGACCGAGGATCACTTGGTTAAGCAGAACCTAACAAAGGGATCGATAAGATACAAATAAATAAATAAAACTCGAGCAATACAACATGTTCTAAGTAAAGAGTTAAACATAAGGCTAGAAAACAATAGTTACTTTAAGCACTATGTTCGTCGCGGTTGGTTTCGGCAAAGAACGGTCAAGGTACTGATACCATGCATAAGAACCAGGGCCGTATAAGAGAAACCCGTAAGTACTCATCCGTAGTGCACGAACCCAATCATGTTCTGAGAAAAGGTTCCACAGTTCCTCCTAAGGGGAAAGATACAATCACACACGTTTTAGCTTCAAACAAGAGGCAAGTTAGAGCAAATGTTTTTTTCTCCCAACACAAAAACTTTATTACAAGATACTGTCACTAATCAATCAGACATCCTTACTAATGATTCTGCTTCATTCGAGTTATCATTAAGATTCAACAATGTAAGAAGAGCAAATGTTTCCTCCCAACACGATAACTTAGAAACTTTATTACTAACTAATCAAACATACTAACATTATAGTTCTGTAAAGATTCAGCTGACTAGAGACGAGATATAATCACAAAATGTTTAGACAAAACAATGCAAGAACAAAACTTTATTACAAAATACTGTCACTGACTCACTAATCACTAACCAAACATACCGTAAAGATCCAGTTTTCATTTTCTTGTATCAGTAAATCAAAGTAGAGGCAAGATTTAATCAAAAACATCTTCAGACAAGACCAGTTTCAACAATGTAAGAAACATCTTAAAAAGTTGACAAAGGAAAGAGAAGAAACTTTATTCAGACAAACCTGGTCTGGTTTATCAGAAGACGATTGCTTAAGAGCGGCGGCTCTCTTCTTCCACCTCCCTGATAATTGAGCGATCGTGTCACCTGTGAAAGTGAGCGCGCCGGCCGTCACAGCTTGCTTTAACGGAAACTGATAACCGGCGGCGTCTCTGCTCACGTCGACGGAATCAGACGATCCGGACTTCCGCTGATTGCGCCTATCGCCGGAAGAGTTGTTCTTCTTCCTCCGATGATTGAAACCGTTCAATCCCCAGAAACCACCCAATGCGTCCATTACAAAATGATTCCTTTTCGTTTTGAGACAGAGAGTCTTTTTCCCCTAATCTTTAAAGGAGTCGAAGCTCAAAATGAGTTTGTTTTTCGGTTCGGTTTAGAATTGTTGAATTTTAGTTCGGTTCGATTCGGTCTATATGTCTACTCTTGCAAAGATTGCTAAACGACGACGTTTGCGTGTAAGTGTAATCGTGGTTTTTGACTTTTGGTTAGATTTATTCGGTTAGATTCGGTCTATATAGGTCTAATCGTGGCTTTTAATTAATTTTCACGGTCTTGCGACTCAACTCAAGCGTTTACCTTTGGATAGAAAATAAAATAATAATTTTCCTCTCCTTTTATAATTTTTCTATCTCCCTATATGTTCATCATTTTTGCTTCAACACCTTTCGAATTTCGGGATTCTGAATGTTATCGTTCAACAAAAATTAGTTTCGTATCGTCGTGGACAGAGATACTCTGGTTCTGCAACACACTCCATTCAAACGATTCAAGTTTAAACATACAAAGAATGTAGATTGGTTCATTTCATTATTGTTCATGTGTTGAGCTGGTTTGATCTTCTCACATGTTTAAACTTATAGAAAATGACCCAACATGTAATATTGTCTGCATTTAATCTCCAAGTGACTGTGTATTAAACAGCTCGCCGTATCTACAAAACTGTATCTACATGAGAAAACTGTTGGAAGAACTGTACACTGTTTTGACATGCGTCTTTATTTGATATTTTTGTCTGAATGTGTGAATCAAATCCCACCTCGACAAGAATCTAATAAGAAGGCAGACAAGAAGCTTTATGAAACCACCCTCTTTGATTTTGCGTTCTTGATTCAAGAAAACAAGTCTGTATAGAGTTTTTGGGGGAGTCATTTGGTCACTCTTTTGTTTATGTAATCACAAAAAGTTCATCTAAAAATAAGAATGATCCATTAACCCCATCTTACAAGACAAGACAAAAGAGTCAAAAGGATACTGGATAAGCTTTAGAAGAAAACCGATTAAATCCATATACTGTACCTCTTAATTATCATGGCTCCCTTGTTATGGAACAACATGAAAAAAACTGCAGAAGATGATAGAAACGCCAAAAAAAAACTTATATAATTATGTTTCTGAAACACTTTTGGTCTTTGAGTCTTTAGACTTGGCATATCCGTTGAAGAAGCTTTCTGTTTAGTTAGTTGAACATCCTCATAAAATTGTTTGCATATGCCATTGGCTTCACATCCGGGTGAGGCTGTGTAATCACAAAAAATATCAGAATACTTTTCTTATGTGTCTAAAACAGCAACAATGATCCAGAAGCTAGCACTACACTCACCACTGCTGAGAATGTAACAATGTCTGGCTTCAAATCTGGAGCTTCAAATCGAATGAATGCTCCCTTGTTACCCATCTGCAACAAACACAATATAAGTTCATGTTTTAAGTAAGAATCTAATCTGAAAAGGAGAGCTTGTGAGTTTACCTGGTCACAGTAGTTTGGTGCAGAGAAGACAGTAATGAGCTTCCCATCATGATCAACCTCGTATCCTTCATCCTTCACTTCATGTGACCTCACCACCAAATCTTCCACATTAAAAAAAAACATTAGTCAATACAAGAATCAATTAGAGCAAACTCCACCATATACAACAGGAAACTACACTAACCTAGATTGTTGTCTTCTAAAAACCTCTTCGTTACATCACCACCAAACGACAAACCAACTCCTCTCTTGCTTGGGCCTCTTCCAGGGAGTGGTTGAGGATCACTCCACAACAGCTCACACATCAATCCTGAAACACACATTCAACAAGATTAGATAAGAGTCATAAGACCTTACCAATGATTTTATTTGTAATGATGATGAAGCGTACCTTCCTCTGGTGGCTCACAGAATCGGTCAATGGCTCTGATGTCTGAGAGCTTCACGCCATCAACACTGAAGAGGCCTCCATGGACCACAAATATCTTCTCGTTTATAACATGAGCCAACGGTAGATAACAGAACACTTCAGCGAAGAGATCCACGAATTTTTCACTCAGCTTGGACCGAACCTCACCCTCAAAGCCATAGATTTTGTTCATGCTCTTGCTCTCATGGTTCCCCCTCGCTAGATATATGGCTGCAAGTTAAGCAAAAACCAATTATAAACTTGCACATCGAAGAAGTAATTACTGAGAGCAGTTAGAATAACTTACATGAGGGAGACATGCATTTGAATGCAAAAAGAGTGAGGATAATCTCAACTGAGAAGGATCCTCTATCCACAAAATCACCATTAAACAAGTAGGGATTCTCCTCAGAAGGGAGGCCGTTGAGCTCAAATATATTCAGAAGATCATAAAACTGCAAAAAATAAAATAAAGTGTCAAAGGCACAGACAAATACAACACACTACACAGACCTTGCTACCTCAGATTCATACGAGAGAAAGAAAGTATGTGAGGAGAGTGGATGAAACCAAAGCCTACCTGACCATGAACATCACCGCAGACTGTGAAATGCTTGCCGTTAGGTACACTGATATCAACCAGAGAAGGCAATGCTTGCAAGATTTGCCTTGTCTTTAAGACAATCTGGTACGCATACCTACAAAAGATTATGCATGCAAATTATAAACAGATGAACAATGTGTTAATTAAGTTTAAACTCTACGCCAGCAATACACACCTTTTATGTAATGTTTTTTGGTTCTTGAAGTCCTCCATCATCTGCTTCACAAACTCCAACGTAACTTCCTCTCCTTCAATTCTAGCACCAGAGTACTGCGGCTCAACCTCTACAATGAAATTGAAAGAGGAACATCAATAGATTGATAAACGAATAAAACATTTATAACTAATCAAATTTAGCAGAAGAGGCAAGCCAACTCCAATCCTGTTGATATGGTTTTGATCAATATCATTCAACTATTCAATCCAAGAAAGGAAACACATGCAGGCTTTTGATATGAATGAAGTGGATTCACATTTGATCCTAGGATGAGGATTTTTTAACCAGGGAAAAGACACTACTACCACTACCACTGAAGCTACCCCACCAATATGTTCCTAATACCACCGAAACCAACACCATGAGAATCTCAGTTGTGGCAAATCCTCGGACAGCCACCACCATCACTGCTGCAACAACTGCTGCTAAAGCCGTTTTGGTGGGCAAGAATGATGATGATCTGGGTTTGTTCCCTATTAATGTGACAATAGGGAGAAAGATTGTATTACTAGTCTAAAGCTACACTCAACCATTTGTCAAACTACTGGAATCAAACGCATTTTCACAACAAGAGAGGAAAGAACAAACAGCAAGCTATAAGTCAACAGACAAAATCAAGATGGAGAATACCTATTGTGTGGTAGTCAATGGACTCAGCAACGGAGCGTCTTTCAGAGACAGGTGCAGAGATTGCTTCTTCAAATTTCATTTTCATCACTGCTTTCTCACATTCTTTTAGCTTTCTTGCAGCGTCAGGGTCATTAGGACAAATCCTTTTCACCTTAAATATAAATAGCAGACCGCTCAGCATTCTCTTAGTCCACAATCAAACTAGATTTTCACAGATTACTATCAAACTACCAGGATCTTATCACTTGATCATCACACCAAAACATCAACTCACAGATTAAGTAGGACAAGAACTAAACAAGAAGCTTAACAATAACCTGTTGGAAGTCCTTTAAGGCATCCTTGAATTTTCCCATGGCAAGATAAGCAGCACCACGTCTGTAATAGCCCTGTGAATGATTCAGTTATATAATCAGTAAACAAAGCAGAATGCAAGTGAGAATGAGAACTAAGCAGAGCATATTGTCATAAGATGATGATACCTTGGAGTATTTTGGATCAATTTCAATGGCCTTTGATGCATCCTGTATTGCACTTCCATATTCCTCCAGCTTTGTGTGAGCAAACGCACGGTTTGCCCAATACACAGCGTTGTTCCCATTGAGTTCTATAGCTTTTGTATACAGATCAATAGCATTGGAGAACTTGTGACCTGCAAGTAACAAGCAATACTTAGCGAGCTGCTCAACACTGATTCTGTTGGTGTTTTAAGAAAAAGTAGTAAACCTTTAAAAGCTTCGTTGGCCTGATTCTTCATCTCCTCGGCCCGTGAAACATCAGAGTTCTCATTCTTAGTCTCCATGTTATCTCGATTTTGTCGTCTTAGTTATCCAGTGAAGCCAGAACTGATTCACAAAAAAAAAAAAGATGAAGGTTAGTTAAGATTCTATCTCGTCATGCACAAGCAGCTTGGCTTGCATGCTGAACAATAATCACAATCAGCTACACAAATTCAATTAACTTCTACTTAACAAGGGAGCTAGTCTAAGAGCTTCAAAGATTGCAAAGTTCAAAACTTTTTTTTCTAATCACAATACATCAATTGACTTAAGACACATGTCGTAGCAGGAAGTGAACTCATTTCAGACAAAACTCATTCGTACACACCAATCAAGTTGAGAAAAAGCACAAAGAACCAAATCCAGATAAGAACAACACGGTTTGAATAGCATAAAGCTGCGAGCTTTCATGTTCTGTCGTCATTTTCTCAACATCCCAACACGAAGAGGCTTCACTTACAGAAAAATTCAATGAAAAGATCTATTACAGGCCAGATAAGATACAAATCAAAACAGGACAAGAACTGAAGGAAGCCAAGATGTGTTTTGTCGGAAAATCGCAGAAGCCCAATTAAACTAGAAGGTAGATTTATAAATATACCTGAGAAAGGCTCAAACTTGGCGACAGCGGGAGAGGAAGAGGTTTAAGAGAAGCAGCGAGCGAGCGAGGAACCCTAGATTGGTCAAAAGAGTTTATGGAGCTTTGAATCTACTACGAGAGAGAGAGAGGGGTTTTTGGAAAATAATTAGTATTAACTTTCCCACTTAACTAATTTACCAGTAAATATTTTTTAAGACCAAGAGATGACGTATGTCTGAAAAAACATTTAAAAAAAATTCATATATGGAAAATGAGAAAAAAAAATATACGGCCAATATCATCGTTGGTGGGCCGTAGAAGCTTTTGTCTTTTGGGCTTAGTTTTGGATATTTGGATTGGGTTTAGATTGGTTTTTGATTTTCCAGAAAATAATTTTTGATGTATATAGATTTTTTTTATTATTTATAGAATTTTCGTTCTTAGTTCTAAATCGGTTAAATACCTATATTTTTTTTATTATTTTAAGCATCATTCAGTTCGGTATTTTGTTTCTGTTTTGCTCAAAATTTATTAATTTATTCGAAACTATATAAAATAATTAAACAATTTCATACAATCTATTTATTTTCCATTGAAGTATTTCTCTACACAATCTATACACAAATATACCAACACGTTGAAAAACAAGAAAGCAAAGAGCAATGTTTCTTGATTCGCAATCATTTTTTTTTTTTTCTGAAAAAAGGCTTTTGATTCGCAATCTTCCATCTTAGTGCTTCTTTGTTTCTCTTTCAGCCTAAGATAAAACACAAAAGTAATAAAGTTAAAATCGAAAATATGTATTGGATTATATATAATGAAAAAAAAAAGAACCAGAGTACTATATACCGCTTTGATTGCTTTCTCAACGGAATCCCATCCAAACCGGTCAACATAATCTTGAACCGATTTTCTAGCATCAAGACTCATCATCTGTAGAACTCTTCTCTGTTCATCTGTATAATTCGTTCCCCCTCCAACGTTCATTCCAATCTTAGCGTATTTTCTCACAAAATTGGAGTAGATGTAAGCTGCACCACTGAACATTGGTAACACCAACCACATACAGAACAAAAGCTTTATGTATGGCCAAAATGGTAGCCTGCAAAATGGCAAAAAATTATTAATAATTTTGTTTTTAGTCTTAATATTTTTATACGCATGTATGAATTCGTGTATCATTATTATTACCAGGCAAGGATTCTCCAAAATGATAGCTCGAATATTGTAATTAAAGAGTAGATTATCCAATATGTAAGCCATTGTTGATCATCTAACATCGTTGGACTCTCTATTGCTCGTAACGATGCATACCTTCACATTCATTAAGTTAATTAATTATATGGATATAAACCATAATTGAACGTTTAATTAATTTTTGGTTTTCGCTTACAAAGGATAGAGAAGCATAACTCCAGGCCTGCATGCACCAAAAACATGAAGATGTTTTAAGAATTTGACAAATTAATCTCGAGTTTTAAAAAAACAATCTTATGAGAGAAGGTTTTGAATAAAAAACCTACCCAATTAGAGCATCAAAACGTTTTGCAATCACAATAATTACGCCCATCTCGTCTTTAAAGATCTTTTCTTCTCGTTTATCTCTTTGAACAAACGTCTTTAGCACTATGGCGTTGGATATATACACACAAAAGTTCGATTTGTTCAAGCAAGAATATTTCTGTAAGTAAAGGTAAATGGCCAGGTAAAGAATCTCTAGTCCATTGATAGGTTCCATGAACCTACTTCTTCTATGCTCCAAGAAACCAAAAAAAATAAGAGTAATTTTGGGTAAGTAGGGAAATCTAGAGTCTTGGGTTTAGTATAACACACTTTAAATTATATTGGTCACATCCAATATTTTTTTTAAACGAGATTCTTTTCTTGGTGGACATGAATTAGTCATCAAGAACTTAAGCATTAATTACTGATACCAGACGTATTACAAAATTTGATAATCATATTTGGTCTGCAACTTTGTGAAATTTGGGTAATTCACTTGTCTACTCTGGAGTCTTATATAATCTCTTTTTCTTCACATGCATGGACATAGACTGTTTCATTACATTTAGTAATGATCACTAATTATCGTTTTGTTTGATAGTTTTTTTTTTGTCACTGAGCTAGTAAAATTAACATTTATACCATCTATCTTTCTTACACAAATATATATATTTTCTTTTCATAAGTAGTTTTATATTTGATAAATAAACGAGCTAGTAAATAGTCACACAATATGAAATTATTTTGTTTCACACAATATGAAATTATGTTGTGCGGACAGAATGAGAGGGGAATATATCTGTTTTACAAGGATGACCAGTGATTATTAGATGGAGAATGATTTCAAACAACCAGGTATTTCTTACAGCCTTCTAATTATAATTTTCATATGCTTAGAAATTCAGAGACCAATTATTCTCAGTTTTCCTATGGGTTAGATTGAGATTATCAATAAGTTAGCATCAGTCGTAATATTATAGATCAATAAGAAGAAGAACCTTGGATAAAAGAGAAACTTGGGATAGAGGTTTCCTAAACATGCTGTCTCCTCATAACCATGAACACTAACTCAATTCTCGTTAATGCAATTTCTGACATTATTAGTGAGCCATTTAAAGAGATATCTATTCATTGGTTGGTAGAACTTGGGGTTTGAAATTTGAATGCACGGAGACCATCTTGCAATATTTACTCCACGAGTTTATTACAGTAACACCACAACGCACCATTCCTCTCATGTACTGTACTGCCCCTTTAATGCTAGTATATCTTAATGTTTGGTCTTTATCTATCTCATGGACTTGTCTTTTTGTGGAAATTCATCAAGTTGTGAGACACATTACTTATGCCTGATTATAAGAAAATGTTCACGAAGATTTTAATGGAGCAGTTATGACAATGTGTTGCTCTGTAGGCATGTCAATATGAGACACTTTACCTTGGTCTATGTATGATAAGTATGAAGTATGTTGAATCTCTTTCTGACAAGTCTCTTTTGATATTAATGTTGATGGTCCTAGTACTATGTTAGTTTTATTTGCATTTCTTTGTTAGCTCTTCAACTGTGGTTAAGAAACAAGGAGGACTAATAAATAGTAGTACTACTATTTAAGATCAAGAAATTTTAAAACAACATCAAATATAAAAGGAGTATCCATCATAAATATTACTAGCTAGAAGCTATAGGATACTTAAAAACTCTAATGAGCACACACGCTGCATAGGATAATTAATCAAGATTGTTTTAATGCAAACCAACAAACGACTGAGATAAATGAGAAACTCTCTTGTTTCTAGTTTCTAGGCTTTAGACGACCTTCATTAGCAAGCTTGAAGGTATGGGCCTGCTTAGTTGCTGCCTTGGTTGAGGAAAGTCCTGCCACAAAGTGGTCTCTGACTTGAGGGGTCGTGAGAGGGAACTTGTTGTTGACCATGGAGTTTAACCAAGACGCTGTGCCTTCACGGTAGAGAGCTCCAATGGCATCGGTGCGGGTATTGGAAAGTGCCTGGAGAAGGTTCATGTGAGGATCAAACCCTGGAATGCTACTGGAAGTACTGACTGTACCAAAGGCTCCACCAACGGTTCCCCACCAGCCAAGAAGACCCCATATGAGTGTAGGGTGGTTTCTCCAGTAACTGCAAAAAGATAATAAAAATCATGAAGTGTGGAACCACTAGTGTAAGGTGCTAGAGAGAGGAATATTTGTTACTTACTCGCATGTTCCAGTGATTGGTGGGAAAGGAGTAGGAACGAAAGGAGTTCCAGGAGTGCCAGGGTCAATAGGAGTTGGTGGGCTTCCTCCAATGATGGGTGTTGGTGGAGTCACAACGACTGGAGTACTTGGTGGAGGAGATGTGTAGTATCCACCAGAAGGAGGCGTTGAAGGGTGCGAAGGCGTCGAAGGGTGTGATGGTGTGGAAGGGTGTGAAGGTGTGGAAGGATCGTGTGGTGGTGTCCCACAGTTACAGGGAGGCGTGTGGTGAGTTGGTGTGTGTGGGGTTGGAGTGTGAGATGGAGTTGAAGGAGTTGGAGTGTGAGATGGAGTTGAAGGAGTTGGGTCGTAAGGTGGACTTCCACAGTTAGGAGTGGGAGTGTAACCGCCGTGTCCTCCTTTATGTCATGTCAAACGCATACAAAGAGTCAAATAAAGATGCTAAAATCAAGATTCCTTGTTACATAAAAAAATGGGACTATGTTTTCTTACCAGAGGGAGGAGTGTAGTATGTTTTCTCGTCCTCGAACCTTATGGAAGTAACGGAAGCAAATAGCTGCTGGGAGAGTAAAGCAGCAAAGAGAGCCCAAATGGTTAGACTCTTCATCCCTCTCATTTCAAGAAACTCACTGAATAACACAGAGAAAGCAGGATTTGTGAGTGGTGTTGTGTGGTCTTTGGTGGTAGAATGATACTCGAAACTAGGGTTTATAAATAGAGGGAAGCATAGGTTTTTTTTTAAGTTTGGAAGTAAATACAAACAGGTGGAGGAGTGTGTGGTTAGTTGATATGTTACTGGTGCATTTACACTCCCATTTAATACCCATGGTGATTGCAATAACACTTAATATTCTGCACAAAAAAAATTATGAAGATTTTTAATACAGTATAATATTTCATGCAAAGGTATGGACGCGTATGAGAAGCTGTCTCCCATATGAATGACTTATCTCGCTATCCGTATTTCTATTTACGTTTCATTTCATCAACTCGATCAGTACGTTACTAATGTTTACAGGACATTTTTGTATATAAAATGCAAGGTAGCTCTGATATCACGTGAAGCTGATTAATCCAAGTAAGTTTCCACTCTTGTGAGTGCTTAAAATGTAAGGCAAGCCTCAAATCAAGAATCTAGGTAGACTTAACGTAGACCCTTTTGTGTTTTTGTGCTTCTCTAAGATTAGCTGAGATACTTAAATTAGTAGTCACTTAACGTTAAAAGAGAAGTCAAGCTACATTTATTTTTCTTCCTGATTTTTTTATGTTGGACAGTAAAACCAAAATTAGATAGTAATCGTTGGTTAAATAGATAGTGGGTTTTCAAGTTTTAATTAGCATATTACTGGTTTTCACCAAAATATATAGTTTGCATCCAAGTGACATTTAAGTTTGGGTAACAATAAGAGTGGTAAACAGTAGATACAGCTAGGCTAGCATGTGGAGATGCAGAGGGAGAAGAGGACCCACAAAGAAGAAATAAGAGGAGATGAATCTTTTGGTTAGAGATTAGAAAAATATGAAAAATAAATAAAAAGCAGTAATAGTATGGTAGGTTTAGGTGGGTCTGGTGAGTATTACAACCAGTTGATGCATCACAAAATAATTCACTTCTCTAACTGTATATCTTCTCTGGATTTGCTCCTCTGGCTTCATCATTTTCTTATACAGTATATTGTAATTTGAATAATTTTTTATTTAATGTGAATAATCTGTTAAAACTGATCCTTTTTTTAACACTTAGTTTAATAAAAGAAAAACTGTTTTCCCGCTAATGCATTTGGTATTTAAAACTATTTCTTCTTACAAATGAACTAGTATAATGCATACTACTATATTAAAGTTCAGTAAACTATAACGCATATTATTATTTCAAAACTTAATTGGTTAAATGCTCTTCTTTTCAGGACTGCATTGAATTTACGAGCTAATTCCCCAAGAAAATGTCCTAATTAATGACCCCAAGCATATGTCGGATCCGACAGATGTTCATTACAGCCACATGGATTATGATCAACTTTCGTTAGTACAAATTCATGATTAGTGTCCTTTACCCATGTAGACGATACTAGACAGTAGACACCATAAATATTCATATTTCCCTTGTTAGACATCTAATTTTTAACTTTGAAGAGAAACTAAACCATCATTTCCTTTTTCCAATACCAATTTATTCTACCGGTTTTGAGAATATAAACAAGGGTGAAGACCGGCGATGCCACTCTGAGTGTTGTCATTCTCGCGGAGTTGGGCCAAAACAATTTGCTAGTGGGCTTGATAAGCCCATCTGACTTTAACTCCAGCCTAGTTTCACAGCCTAATAATCAATGGGGGATCTTGGTTTTTTTGGCTATTTTCCTGAAATTTTTTGATGGATTCATCAAGATTTTTACAGAAACTGAATTGCTTTCACGTGATTATCTCTCTTTGTCGAAGAGTCTATCTTTTGTTCATTTACCGGTGGATTCATCGGGCTCATCACCATCACCATTTGCCTCCTCTTTGAGGAGTGCTTTCCCTCCAATCTTTGAATGGAGGTGTCTTTCCATATCTATAGCCGTTTTGTTATCTTGTGTAGCGGTTCGTTCGGGGCCTGAAGATACAACGGATTTCGTCTCGACGATATTCCGAGGTGCGAATTGGATGTCAACGTCACGATATACGGTGACTATTTCTCAAGGTTTCGGCAATGTCGTAAACTTTGTATTGACGCATCCGAGCGTTGCTCTGGATTCGCTGTCCTACTATCTTAGAGCTTTTGCTAATTTTTATGCTGTATTGTCTTCTGTTTGGAGAGTTCTAAACAACTTTCCTTTTAATTGTAATTTGGATTTGGATGTTTAAGTATGAATGAAAGTGGTGTTTCAAAAAAAAAAAACAAGGGTGAAGAGTTAATTTTTGAAAGTATATTAGTTAGTATATTAATTCAATTCCGTTGACACATAGAGATGCATTTGGCCTCCAAAGTAGATGATTTCTTTCTTTAACAGGATAAATACCAAATATCATATCTTCTTCCCTTATTGTATTAGCCTTTTACACACTTGTGATGTTTATTTATTGTTAATTTCGGGGGAGACAAATATATATGTTTGTTGATGTGGATAAAGCGGTGTAATCCATCAAAAATGATCTATTAAATAGTTAGTTAAATTTTGATAGGAACGTTAGGTAATTTATACTAACGGTTAGAGCGGTTCAATCTAAATTACTCCAAAACTAGGGCAGCAACACATACGGAGTATTACGGACATGTTTCAATTTAGGCGTTCAAAGCGATCCGACCAACCAAATGCACTAAATTAAAAGCCTCGACCATTCAAAGAATCAAAGTCTTAACTACCAAATATACACATAGCATATGTCCACACAAACAAATATTATATGTGTGCGCCTACCTATATGCGAAAGTTGTAGTATATTATTAATATGTCATTAAATTGGGTTCGCTAACCGATCATATATAGAACAATACCGTTGGATGATGATTGACGACCATCATAACGTTGTATAATTGTTGTTGTCGATGTCAACCATCATCATCATGATCAGTTCTTGCGGCTGCTACTCTTCTGCAGCTAATTATACTCCTCCATCTCGATTTAATCGCATCATTTGAATAAATAAGCCAATATTCTTCATCTTGAAACCGAATGGCTAGGCAAATAAGAGATTATTGGTCTATACCGCTCAGAAAAAAGCTCTCACGTTTACTATAGTCTTCGTGTTAGTATGGGATTATAGTAGAGCTTCGAATGTTGGAGGTCTTTGAGAGGGTTTTAGAAGGAGTCTTCGGTTTACCGGTTGAGTTTCCGTTTTCTAGGTTTGCTTGAGCAAAGAAAGCTAGGCAAGTTTTTAGTGAAAAAATGAGGTTGTCCCCTCCAATATTTGGTTCCTTCAGAAAAGCAGTTGCTGATATCCACCACGGAGGATTCATAATCCCCAAAGGCTGGAATGTGAGACACCTCATGCATCTTTCTAGATTCTTTCAAGAAATACTAATAACATATCTTATGGTTTGAAAATACTTTGGACAACTTATATAATTCATTACAATCCTGAAATATTTCAAGATCCAACGAGTTTTGCAATACAAGCATACACATATCTTTCATTTGGAAGAGGGCCAAGGCTTTGTGCAGGTCACCAACTAGCCAAAGCCAGTACTTGTTCTCTTGCATTTCATTGTGACATGTTCTACAATTGGTCCTTTGTCTATCCAGATGAGACAGTCAGCATGGTTACTCTCCCGTTTCTGTCCCTCGGAATGCCAATCAAAATCTCTCCCAGGGGATCATAGATCAGAGAAATGACTATGCCTTGGCCTGTATGTATGCAACATTTAAAATGTACCACATTACTGGATAGAAAAGTAACAATTGAGACTAGAGATGCCTTTGGGGTTTTATAGGCCCAGGCCAAGAGATATTAAGCCCAAATAAGAACACAGCTAAGGACAAATTGTACCGGGTCTTACTCTTGTAGGCTTGTAGACATGTACGATGTGATTAGTAGTAATAAACAAATACTGCATCAATGAGTTTCTTAGCGAAGGACTAAAAGTTAACACTAATGATTTACAACTTATTTTGTCGTTTATGATTTATTACAACTTACTTAAAATATCCATGATTCAAGTGTCTTAAAGAGTTTTAACTATAGTTACACTAGTATTTATTACTTCATTTAATACTAGCTAGATGAGTAGTTTTTTTCAAATATTGATTACTAAGTTTTTTTTTTTTTTTTGATAAAAAAATATTGATTACTAAGTTGAACACTTAATTTTGGCCTGCTCGTATATAAGTCGAAAATCCTAGTACTTTTTGTATTGTAATTTGGATATTTAAGTTGGTAAGAAAAGTGTGAGCTTCCGGCTCAATGTATGAAATAAAACTTGTTTTAGGCATATTATTATCTTACAAAAAATTATAGCGCGAGAATGATTTTATGAAGTGTGCATAGATATAATTAGTTACAGCCTTACATGACTATAGAATTGTGTAATGTATGTGTACAATGAATATAAAGATGAACTCAAATCTTGGACAACTAGACCATGGATCTCAAAATCCTATGTGTTTATGTAAGCTTAAATAAATATCAACCGACATTGAAATCTTTGTTGTATAGCATGTGAAATGAGCTCACACAAAATTTTAAATAATGGGCCACGTAACATTAACTTGCTCAATATTATTAATGCCAAATCTCAAATGCAAGTGCTAGTGTGCTACCTCGTGATTCGATTTAATTTCTATATGGCATCCAACTAAATCTCAAGTCTTTTTGACTTCGTCCAAGTCAATGTTAAATCATCTATTACTCCCTACATTAATAGTAATTTCGTTTATTATATACTAGCATGTGCATGTATAGTACTATATCGCAATCAACACTTCTCGTGAGGCATGACAACGAACCGGCTTAGATAAAATAAGAACTTTGATGCTTGCTAACGAAAAAGATTTCGAAGAGAAAAATACTGAGATCTCTTTCCCCTTTTGTCAAACCTAAAAGCCATATTAAAAAGAGAGCTAAAATTAAAATTGAATAAGAACATACTTTTTCTTAATCAAAAGAAAAGAAGAACAATCTTTGGTGTCATCATCATCTTCAACCTCCGAACTTCATATCTTGTTTATCTAAGCTTTGGAGAAATGAAGTGAGGACTTTAATGGTTTTGATCTGACATTGTAGAGACATTATGTAACCAGCTGTCTCTTCGAAGAGCGCGTCCACACCAAGCGCAGTTCCACCGGGAATAATCCTTTGCAACGCCTCAATTTTCTCCTTTACCTCTTCTTCGTCATCTTCTTCTTGGCCGGAGACACACACGCTTGCCTTAGTCTGCGACAATCTCCGTTTGGTTCTGCGTTCGAAACCACCGGTTCGTGATTTCACAGCGGCTGAAGATGACGGTGAAAGAGATCTAGCGTTGTCGGGAGTTGCTAGAGTTTTCTCCATTTTTAGAGAGAGAGAGAGAGAGGATTGATGTGTTTTGAGAGAATAATGAAGAAGTAAGGTAAGTGCATGTGTGTATGTTTATATATATATGTGTTTATAGTTTTAGTGGATGTAAATTTTTTTGGCCGGTTCAATTCCACACTACTTTGGTTATCATGAATTTATTGGTTTTTAAGTAATAAATAAACGAGTTGAGATTAGATGGAAAATATGTATTTAATTCATCAAATATTTGCATTTGACATATTCATTCTTTAACTATCGTTCACTTATAATAATATTCCAACTCATAGTTGATTATAGAAAACTCAAGTGGTTTGGCTTGGTTTCGAATCCTGCTCGTTTTTTTTTGCTTACTTTGGTATAATGGTCAGGTTTGTTTTTTATTTACCAACTTATTTTGGTTTGGTTTGTCTAAAAATACGATGTAAAATAGTATTTTAGTAAGGAGAAATGGTTAATACTGACATCAAAGAGCTGGGTCCAGATGATGTTTTTATAGTATTTTATTATCCTCGTGTTTCGGATTGTAGGTTTATTTTTTCTTACTAGGGTGGGTTACATATATTTGGATCATTTGGTTTTATCACGCGCCATGTCGACTGGTTAGACTGTAGTGGACATGTCGCCACTCACTTAGGTGGATCATGCTCACATCTAAATTGGATTTTATTTGTTTGATGAATGAGATTTGATACTTTTTTTATTGAGAGGCCAGAAATTATTATATAGTAATGACTAAACAGGAACGTCAGTATTGTATTGGATATGTTGTGTTGTTAATACAAGCCGGTTAAGTATTATAATCTTAGTAAGTTGTAGTAACAACGCAGGGCAGTACGGACGATAAATATTTAGAAAAGAGACATCACGCGCGTGTAGATAGGAAGGAGAACGAGCTGATGTGCGACATGTGCATAGGAGCAAGGGACCCACAGAAAGCCCAAAGAGAAGGAAAATGAGTGAAGGGAGCACATGTGCTCACATGAAAATCTCCATCTTTTAAAGTCCCATCCCCATGTGCCCCTCTCTCCTCTCTCTAGTAGTGCTATAATATACAGACTGTAACTTTAGTGATGGATGAGATCGAGATCAGATAGATACTCTCTAGTAATAAGAGATAGTAAAGTGGTTCGTACAAAAGAGTATCTAATCTACTACTTGCTCATAAAGATCCACATGCATATCTATCAGGCATGGTGACCACGTGGCACTCCTTTAGGTCCCCACTTCCAGTCCCTTCATTTTTTGTCAACTCCTTTGAAAAAACAAAACAAAAGTACAACAGAAAGGGGAAAAACATTATCAAAATCTTTTTTTTTTGTTCACTAAACATTATCAAAATCTCTATCTATTTTTAAGAATTATTTCATCCACCAATAACAAGAAAGAGAGATAAGTAAGTTAATGACTAAAATGTTGATTCCAGTTTTTTTTAAATAGTAGTAATAGTAATTAGAGGCTCAATAACGCAAATTTCAAAAGTGAAAATACAATATTCTAGGGCTGTTATCAAGATTGTTTTAAATCTTTACGAGATGTAAGAACATCTTTATCTTTAATATCTAACTAAAGTTTAGAGTTTGATTCATGCGTCCGCGCAAATGTATTTTTAAAAAAGTATGATATTATTTATTTTTTATGTCGCTATTTAAGGTTGGACAAAAAACTCGAATTTGAAAAATCAAACTGATCCCAATCCGAATAAGTAGTACCAAATTCGAATCGAAATTGATTAAATATCCGAATTATTCAAAATTTTGGTATTTGAAGAACTGAAACCTAATCGGATCCGAACCGAAGTATTTTGGGTATCCAAAATAGATTTACATACTTATATATATTAATTATTTTTAGATTTAATATATATAAAAATATCCATGATATATATGATACTTTTAAGTTCGTTTAAATACTTGAAAATATATACAAATAATCAAACGTAAATATCTAAAATAGTTAAAATATACTCAAAACGCCAAAAATACTTAAATAATTATTAATTCTCTATCCAAATATTTAAACCAAACCAATTTATATGTTAAGTTAGGTACTTGATATATGTTATTCAAATTTATATGTAATATATTCTACTGCTTATAAATTTTTTTAAAAATTGAAGCATATAATAAATTTAATTTTTTTTAAAATAATTTAAATTGGTTATCCAAATCCGAACTCAATTCTCAAAGATCTGAACTGAACACGAAATCTCAAACAGACCCGGAAACGAACTCGAACGCCCACCCCTAATCACTATTATATATCATATATGTGTCATCATAGGTTACAAAAATATGTGTTATCATATAATTAGTCGTATTGTATACGTACCATTAAATAAGTTTTCTTATAATTAATAATATTTTATACGTACCGTCATATAAATAATCACATATATTATATTTTTAAATTTCAATTGTGAAATATAAAAACCATAAATTAAGTTGGTGTTTGAAATTGAGCTTTGTATTGTATTTTTTTATATATATATTGAAAACATTTTTATAATGGTTATTGAAAAATATGTTAGTAAAAATCAAATTTTGAATATATGTATATTTTTGAATGAATTTCTGATATAAATCAATTTTAAATTATTATTTCGATTTGAATATGTATATCAAGTAACATAAACATATTACTTTTTAATATAATGTAATGGATTCCTAACTTACTGTTATCCATGTTTTCAAATAACACTATTTTTTTAACTGCTATCTATTTTATCAAACAAAAACTCAAGACACTTATATTTTAATAAGATAGATATATTTTCACCGTTAGTAATATATAAGTATTTGAAATCTGAGATATTCATGCAAAAGTCATATCTTTTTTGAAGGCTTTACAAAAGTCATATCATATAGAGTATTATGTAATGTATGATATATGAATAATTTTTTTTGAAATATTAATAATTTATGCATATCAAATATTATATTCATCGTTTATGAGTATTATTTTGTAAAATCTTTCACACAAAGCAAGAAAAAACAAAAGAAAGTAGATGAACTGTGTGTAGATAATATGTTTCCAAGGAGGGGACGAAGAGGGGTTGGTTTCTCGGGATTGAGTCTTACAAAATTCGGGTGCCTCTCGCATTTCACCATCTACCAGACTGACACTTACCCAA
Organism: Brassica oleracea var. oleracea; assembly: GCF_000695525.1. Classification (NCBI taxonomy): domain Eukaryota; kingdom Viridiplantae; phylum Streptophyta; class Magnoliopsida; order Brassicales; family Brassicaceae; genus Brassica; species Brassica oleracea. The sequence continues at coordinate 52,025,262 of NC_027751.1, forward strand.
TTCTAGTATCTATTTATATATGTATTTCAATTTACATTAAATATGTTACAAAAATAACACACTGAAAATTTATTCAATTTTCTGCTTTTTCTCGGCCAGCTTTCACATTCGTCTTGGAATATTCAATTCCATGTCCCTTTGTATCTTTTTTTGTGTAAGAGATTGTATCTTATTTTTTCTTCTCAAACTTTTTTCAATGATGGAAGAGAAACTAAATATTCATATTTAGGAGACTAAAATCCTTATTATAACTACTACCACTTCTGTTGTTACAAAGTAAAACCGAGATTGTGATGGGTTTAGGTTAAGACAAGACATGCTTTTATAGAGCTGAGAAAGGAGAAGAAGAAAGGAGGGATTATTGGGTAATTGTTTGTTTAAGCCATACAAAATACAATTTTATTCAAAGCGAAGTCTTCTTCTTTTTTTTTTGAGCAACCAGCGAAGTCTTCTTTATAAGGCTGGAGATATGGGCTAAACAGGTGGCCCCGTCCTGATGGGTGATCTATGGGACAACGCTCACAACGTTGTGGTCCCACCGCAAACGTTATTTAGCCTCATTTGGTTGCAGTAGGAAATGTTTGATTTTAAAATTACAAAAATATTAAGATACATGTTTTAGCTTATTCATTCATTTGTTACTACTTACTACTACTAATACTCAGGGTTTAGGTAAATGGAATATAAGGAGCATGTTTAAGAAGAAGATAAGCAAACAAGATTTTTATAAAGGAATATATACGTGACTTGTATGGTTCAAAGTCTTGATCAAGTGACAACGCAGCTTTCCATTACTACTGACATTGGAGAGAACAAAGTGGTGCCTGTTAAATGGCCTCCCACTACCACATGCGTCGGCTGCGCCATGAAACATTATCATTCTAAAGTTCATACTGATACATCCTCTGTAGCCAGCGGTTCTTCTAAACATGTGAGGATCAGAACCTTTCCTGTCGATTTTTTATGCCAGAATATAATATCATTTTATTTCTGACGGAAACAGAGAAATAAAACAACTTTTCTTTCATAATATATATGTTTAAAGACAATTTTCTTTAGTGACAGAGGTTGAAACATACAACGATGTTCTGTGTGAAAAGCCCACTTAAGGTGGAGACTAATACATCTTTGACATACCGTACGGAAAAGACGCCACCGGGCCCATGAAAGTGTTTGGTTTGACAGCTGCTTGAAGAGAGAGAGAGAGATGGTTTACGGCTTTTTGGAATTTGGTTTGAAAATATTGCTGCCGGATTCAGGATGAGTTATTAAAATTACCTGAGAGGTTTCTTTGAGATGCTTGTAACGTTGCATGATGGTTTAAAATAAATGATTAGAGTAGTTTTAGGGGTTTGATATGTTTGTGTTATTAAAAAAAATTTGGTTGTCCTCCTCGAGTAACTGCGGTTGAGTGTATAACTGTTGATCTGAAAGCATCCAAACACAGAGTCAGAACCACTGATAAGTGTAGTTTAGGCTCTGATTATGTCAAGGCATATCACATATGTATACGACTAATCTAACAATTCAATAACCGATACATGAAAAAACTGGTAATGCTCTCTAGTCAAAATCATCATTGTCTTTATTTAACTTGATGAAGGATCAGATTCCATGAGCCCAAACACAACATATATAAATTTGAATTCTCTTCTTGAAGGAGGAAGCATAATGTGCTTCATTTCAACTATCTATACCTGAATGCCTTAGGAGTATGAGAAGTTTTATCTCATGCAGACAGTGCCGGCCTTGAGGCCACGCCAACCAAGCAATGGCTTCCAGCCGCAAATTTTATAGTATTTATTCGGCCACATAATTACGAATAATTCCTTTGTTGTAGTGGCAAATTACCTTCTCCTCTTTTTTAAATAACATGGGTTCGAGTGTCAAATGTGCATTTTTAAAACTTTTTACTATAAAAATATATGCAAATCGGCCAAAAAAAGATTTTTTGCTTGCAGCCTTTAAATATCTAGGACCGGCTCTGCATGCAGAATCCTCGCAGCATCAGATAAATGCTCGAAAATATCATGTATTTTCTTTATTGCTACTTTCTCACAAGTAAGGGTGTCTATGGCTGATCCAACAACTCCATAATTGCCTTTTCCGATTACTTCTTGGATTTTGAATCTATTGGCATCAATAGTCAGAAAAGAAGTCCATCTCCAGATTGTTCTGTTACAGATACCAATTTTAAGTCAGATAACACACTCTATAGTAAGACGCATAACACAGCAATTGCTACAAGTATGTATTAAAGCTACAACGTTCCACTCACTCAAATGCAGGTTACAACGAAATTAATACAAACTCTCTAATCGTAGTCAAGAGAAAGAAAACTACAAAACACCTTAAAGTTCCCAACATCATCAGCTACTGAAAACAACCATACATAGCAAAACATAAAGCAGAGGTCAAAACAACATGAAAGTTTGAGACTTTGTCATAAAAGAGCACATTTTAAGGTTAAGAAAATCTAACTCATAAAATTCTTAATTAACATTTGATGAAATTTTCATCCGGTTATATTTTTCTAACTCAAATCTAAAATTTAGATCAACTCGAAATCCGTTAGAAAATGTATACAAGAATCATTGGAACCCTTGGTCAAGTTGTTCCCGACACTTGGATAAATTGTCCGAAAGGGCCATGTCTAGTTGAGTTCGTGGATCCCGGATCCAGATCCATCAGACTACGTGTGGTACCATTGCTTGCTATTGATTCCACCACCCCAGATCAGAGTCGCCATTTTATATATTAACTTTAATGTATATATATGGCTATTATTAGTATAATATTGTCTTAATACCATCTTCTTATTAATGTTTAATTTAGTAAATTTTCATCGTTTGTCATTTGCATTGCACAAGTTATTAGTTTGGATATAAAACGCAATCGTCAAGCAAAACAACTACAGTTAGGGTCCTTACGGAAGCGAAAGAATAATAAAATGCTTTATTTTATTGAACAGAATACATAAATCTGATATTAGAAAAGCATAACTCAACCGCTCAAATCCTCTATATATTATTTGAGGATCATTTAAAAAGATGTAATTTTATATTTTGTATTATTTATATTTTAATTTTAATAAGGTGACAGATACTTCTATGAATTGCTTATGTGACAGCGTTACAATGGATTTGATTAAATACAGATCAACTATTTTTTGCTAGGAAAATATTTTTATCCCCACTAACAATAATGTTTGGTACCACCTGGCCGAAAAAATTACATGATCTGCCACTCACGATTTATTATGAACTCGAACCATATATATCGTTATTAAATAGTACAAGTCGATTACACTGGTTTGACTCACGTAATTTAGCAATACGATCAAAGAGGTTTGACCCTTCTTATTATCCAATGCAGACACCATATCAATCATTATCTAACATAGTTTATTGCACCTATTTATCCAATGCAGACACCATATAAGTGTTTACGTGTGTGCACGGTGCACCTATTTACATAATAACAACACTAAAAGAATACATTGTTCAACCATATGAGCTATTGCAGTTATAGATAAGCACGGATTTGATATCATGTTTGTGGCCACATCTTAATGTCTCTTCAACCATATGAGCTATCACACATTAAAGGTAAATCTGTTTAAAATGCGTGTAAGAATGTATGATATATTGATATCTTAAGGTCATAGTGTCTGTAATCAATCTAAAGGACTCAGCTTTGGCCATATAGTGTGCAGGTGTTCATACAAAAATGATTTTTAATAGTCCTTCCTTGAAGTAATCATCATTTTTCTGTGGAATTGTGCATACAAAATGATCTACAAACATTTTTTGGAAAATTAGCTTGGTCGAGTTGGTATAACCCTTAAACATACCATAGTATCTTAAAAATGGTTAGACCAGGTTTTTGAGAGTTTAGTTATCTAGCCGATGCCAACCTGTTTGTAATAAATCTGTATTCCTAATACTTTTTTATTTGCTTACTCTCAAAACTTATGGAATATATGGGTCTGAATAGCATATACCTTACTCTAAGTTTTTCAACACAAGTCTATTGATTTAATAGTATTAATATTAATCCTTCCAAAACAATTGGGGAGGTAGATCATGAGTTACCTTGCGTATATCAAGTTGCCGCTTATAAAAATATTACGTGAGTAGATATTACATCCCCTGCAAGAATATCTTATGTGTATCAGGGGGATGTTAATAGGCAAAAAATTCCATATAATTTACATTATTTTATTTTTATTGAAACTATTTAATGACGGCTATATTCTACGATTTGCACATTAATTTCGGCATTGACTATTTCTTATATAGGCCTGGTCCATTTCTTATTAATATATAAAGGGAAAATTTCTTAAAACCCATTTTAATATCTTAACTAATTATTTTACTTATTTTAACACACAAAATTTTAAATTTATGTCCTTTTTAATACAAAAACTGTATTTATTTTAGTCAAAAATATTAATAAGTTTCAAATGAAATTCAAATTTTTTAAAAAATTCAGAAAAAATCTTTACAAATTCTAATTTTATTTTGTGTTTTATAAATAAAAGTAACTAAATTGTGGATAATATTATATTCTGAAATAAAAATTTCATGTTTTAAATATCGAATTTAGATTTTTTTTTAATAGAAAACAAACATTTATTTTGTCTTATAATGTCTAGAATTTAGATTGTTTTTTTAAATAGAAAACAAAAATAAAGACAATTTCTAGAAATAAATATAATGATTTCATATTCTTATATAAAACATTATATTCATATATAAAGAATTATAATAATTATTAATGTTTTATAATGTCCATATATGTCTTTTAAGTCATTTATAAAAAAATTAAAGCATTTATAACATTATCTATCATGGCTTACAAAATTATTTTATCTTAATTTAAATTATTTATATAAGTTTATAAACATTTATAAAAAATAAAAAATTCTCCTATATATTAAACTGGAAGTCACTTAAGTAAATTTTGCTTACATGTCGTCATTTGTGAAGTCTATTTTTTTTATAATTTGCTTGATCGATAATTTTTAATTTTATTTATTTTAGTTTAGATTTAAAATAAAAATCTATATTCAATTATTATCACTTGCCAAATACTCTAAATTATATTACAAATACTGATTTAACGTTTGATCAATTCTTTTTTATATTTATAAACTACATAATATAATGAATGAAACTTTTAAAATTTTAAATTATTTTAATTATATCTAAAATAAAAGGCAAGTCTAAAACTGATTACTATCACTTGCCAAATAACCTAAATGATATTACAAATAATAATTAATAGTAGCTAATTTTCAAAAATACAGAAAGTGTAATAATGTTTGATCAATTATTTTTATAATTATATACTACATAAAATAATGAATATAGAAAAACTTATAGAAATCGATGTAATGATTTCATATTCATATAAAATATAATCGTATCCATAATAATTACTTATCTCTTATAATGTTCATATATGCTTTATAAATAATTAAGGTTTGAAGATTGAAAAGATTATAATTAACGGATCATGTGAGAACTTTGATTTAAAAAATGTTTTGCATTTAAGTCAAATAATATAGTGAATAAGGTAATATTATGATTGAAAAGAATTCTAAGATGAATTTTTTGTTTTTGATTGTATGTTTTGCATTACTATTTAAAGAGAGAAATAAATATTTAGCAAAAATATGTAAAAAAATTAGAAAAACATTAGCAAAAATTTAATAAAAATAACTAAATGATAACGGGAAAATAAGAAGAGACCGAAGAAGATGCATAATATGGTTAGAAACACAAAAAGAAAGTTGTGAAGAGAGAGAGAGATACATCACGGGATGTGGAATAAAAAAGAGCGAGGGAGAGAGAGATTCATCTTGCTTAGAGTGAGAAATAGATAGAGATCACACAGAGAGGGAGAGTAGAGAGCGGTGAGAGGTAGAGAGTGAGCGGTGAGAGCAAGACCGAGCAAAGAGAGGGAGACTCAAGAGAGACCGAGCGGAGAGAGGTTGCGATGCGATCGATAATTCTGATTCTTGCGGTCATGTCGCTAGGTCTTGGATCCCCGACCAAGGTGATATTTACTTTAGTAATCGTTTTGTTTGTTCTTTCATATCCAATCAAAGTTATACTAACATATATACGTTTCTTTCTTTTTTGCTTACAGACTTCGGATCAAAAGGATATTGAATGCATATACATATATAAACAACTAGCCTTTAGTCATGAACTTCTACAAAACCACAAACTACAGGTTTTCTTTTTGATAAATCCTTCTACGTTTATAATTTTATGGTCAATAGTATTTTTTATAAACAACAAAAACCCCAAAAGAAACTAATAATTTTTTGTAACAAAAATAACATAAAAGACCATCAGAAGTCCCAAAATCGGTCCAAGTAGAAAAGAAAAGCAAGTGGAAGACATCTGAAACTCAAGTGAGCAAGGCCAATTGTCCAGAAGGAATGATACCTATGGATCAGTCGTCTAGACATGAGGTATAATTGTTATCGACTGATTAGAAGCATATTCATTTTACCCATATCATAAAATAAAAAACTATATATTGAATGACATCAGAATTCCCACTTATAGAGCCGGTTCTAAGATTTGTTAGAAGCAAAAAAAAATATTGGCCCCTAATATAAGTGTTTATGATCAAACAACAAATATTCAACAATTCAAGTATTAAATAGTTTTCATAATTTTTAATTTCACCATAACATAAACACAATATATAGAATAGCCTAAAAGAAAGAGAGTGGAACACTGCATAAAAAGTCAACATGGAAAATTGATTGTAACAGATTTTAGATTTAACTTGAATCATGAAATTTACTTTTTATCGAGTATAATAACAGTTTGTTTACAATGTTGAAAAATTAGTATAACACACAATGACACAAGTAAGCAACACTCAGGCTCAATAAACCACACCGAATAACTTGTCTAAAAGGGCCAGAACTGATGGAGTCCATGTTTCTCGGCTCCAAATCCATTGGACTGCGTGTGATACATACCTTCCACTGCTTGTCTAGTTGTATTTTTGAAAAATGATATCAACGTCGCATATGAAAGTTGCCTTTTTTTTTTTTATTCCAGTGCCGCATTCGTGATATTGCCTTTTTTCTTAATGTAAAAATTGTTAATAACATATTCCAATACTTAGGAAATTTTTTGCAAGCTACGTCAAATATCATAGAATATGGTAAAAACATTTTAAGTATTGGAAAATGTGAATAACCATGCCGCATATACAAAGTAAAAAATTAATATGGTGAAAACTACATAATCAGAGGTTTAATTGATTTGAACTTTAATAACCATACGATGGAAAACATTTTAAGTATTGGACCATGTGAATAACCATGGCGCATGTACAAAATAAAAATTAATATGGTGAAAACAACATAATCAGGTTTAATTGATTTGAACTTTAAAAACCATATGATGGAAAACATTTTAAGTACTGGCTGTATTGACCTATTTATTAATGTTAAAATCAATTAAACATGATTATATTGTTTCCACCGTATTAAATTTTACTCCGTACATATGACATAAATTAATATATATATATATATTGCGATGTTATTCACATAATCCAATACTTATGTTTTTCACCATATTCGATGATACTTGGTATATTTGGCAATTGCATGCAAGTTAATACAAGTTTTTTTTGCTAGGAGTTAATACTAGTTTATTAAGGAAGCGATGATCTAATAAAATGTTTTATTTCATTGAACATAATACATAATTCTGATATTAGAAAAGCATAACTCAAGCGTTTAATGCCAGTTTACCCGAAATATTACCAGAAATAGGCCTGGGTATTTCGGGTATCGGTTCGGTTCGGTTCGGGTATTTCGGGTTTCGGGTAGTTTGGATAGGGGCTAGAGGATCCATTTAGTACTTGACCTATTTTCGGTTCGGTTCGGTTCGGATAGTTTCGGGTTCGGTTCGGATAGTTTCAGGTTCGGTTCGGTTCAGATAGTAAATGTAGGAACCGGAAAATATCCGGAAAAAGTTCGGTTCTCATTTGGATCCGGTTCGGGTTCGGATAGTTCGGGTAGTTTGGATAATTTGGATAAAATAT
>NC_027751.1:52033472-52042297 GCF_000695525.1 Brassica oleracea var. oleracea
GTTTCGGATACTTTCGGGTAGTTTGGATACTTTATAATAATTTAGTTATCCTCAACTATTTTCAGATAATTTTGAATTAAAAATATATATTTAGTGATATTATATATATATATAATTAATATTTTTATATATTCGGGTACCCGTTCGGTTCTCGGTTCGGTTCGGTTATTTCGGATATAAAAATATAGGGACCGTTCGGGTATTTGAGGGTATTGGCCCGGTTCCAGTTTCGGGTATTTCGGTTCGGTTCCGGTTCGGTTCTTCGGTTCCGGTTATTTTGCCCAGGCCTAACCAGAAATGTGACGGCTTTCAATCATTATGAGCAACAGCAACGCCCATTTACACAATTTCCATCATGATAACGCTTGTAGAGACAGTCATGGAGGCATTCGTAAGTTCCGTAACTTGGTGAACAAGGTATAAAGCAAATGTGCACATTAGATGTCGTTGCCTCGACGCCTGAAACACATGTTCAACTTATTGTCGTACACATATGTTTGAATTATAAGAATACAATAAACAAATTTCAGTTTAATATTCTCCTCAAAAATAAACATAAAAATAGAATTTATCTGGCATAAAAAAACTTAGATATATATATATATATATCTTACTAAGGTCTGGACGATCTCTTGGTTTGGTACGAGAATGTAAATATTCCTATGAGGTGATAGGAAGTGATAGAAAGTTTTGAAGCTTTAGAAAGTGCTAAAGGAATAGGAGTAGAAGTAGTTTCCTTTTTCATTTCAAACAAAGCCACACTTGATGTACTAATGTTTTTTGATGAATAATAAATTTAACATTCAGTAAAAAAAAAAATCTCAATCTCAGAATCTGGATTATTAATCATGCGCTAAATCTATCTTCACTCTCCTTTCTCCATAGATGTTCTGTGTACTCGAAAAAAGAACACAAAAACTCAATATCGAACACAACCCTTGTCCATCAAAATCCACCGTCCCTCTTTTCACCCTCGAAACTTACACGCTGATCACGACGACCAGCTCGAGAACTCTCCTTCTTCTCTTGGAAAAAATACTATGGTTATTCACTTGGGTTTCACATGAGGATCACTTTGCTACATAGCTTTGGCTGTATCCGTGTATATGTTTCTTTTTATCTATAGCAGAACCTCAGATTTGTTTCTCAGTGGTGGAAGAAGACAAGTGATGGTTCTTTTGTTTCTTGGAGTTTAGTTTCATAAATCTGAAGGGTCATACATCAAATCTCTCGTTTCTTTCTCTGTCTCTAAGCCCAAAACCCATTTTCAGCTTCTTCTTCTTCTGGCGTTTTCTTGATTTCATGCATGTTTCTGACATTTTCTTGATTTTCATGTTTCAGTTAATCAGTTATCTTACTTTCTTTCTTTTGGTTACAGTAGATTCTTTGGAGATGGGATTTGCATCGCACAAGTTTGATACTAGTTTTAGTTTGTGAAAAACACAATCGTCAAGCAAAATAACTAAAGCCATGAAAACTATAGTAAAATGAAATTAGTATTATTTCATTGAACAAAATATGTAAATCTGATATTAGAAAAGGATAACTTAAGCTTTCAAATTGCCAGTTTACAAGAAAGTCATGAAGCGTTTGCTTACGCCATAGGAAACAAGGCTCCTTTCGAATTCTTAAGCCTCGCGAGATCCACATTGCTGATGCTAAGCGATGATATAATAAAATAAGTTTTATTTCATTAAACGGTTTACATGAATCTGCTACTAAAAAAGCATAACCAAAGCATAAACGCTCGAATTTGCCAGTTTACTCATAACCAAGGATTGCCAACCATTTGGGATGACGACTTTTTATCATTATGTGCAGCAACAAAGTCCATTATATTCACAATTTCCATCATCAAAATTTTTGCTTAGGCAGTCATCGTAGCATGGATAAACACCGTAAGTTTTTGTACAAGGTTTATAGCAAATGTGAATCTGAGATGGCGTTGCCTCGACGCCTGCAACACATGTTCAACTTATGTTAAGGGAAATCAAATATGAAATAAATGTATTCAAAAAATAAATTTGTGGGAAATGGGAAACCAAATGTTTTTTTTTTTTTTGAGAAAGGGCTTTTGCCAAATGTTTAGTTGAGAACGGAATGTGATGTACGAAGAGCATACTCTTGTAATTTTAAAGGAAATAGACATAAACGTACATGCATCTAATTAATCGGTTTTACAATTTTTTTTGGGCAAATCTCCAAAATAGCACATTTCTAAGTTTATATCACAAAAATAGCACTCAAAAACTAAAATGACCAAAATAGCACCTTTCTAAGTTTATCCTTTGAAAATTTTAATTTTTTTATTTTTCAAAATTTGAAATCTTATCCCCAAAACCTCATTTTCTCAACTCTAAACCCTAAACCCTAAACTCTAAACCCTAAACCCTAAACCCTAAACTCTAAACCCTAAACCCTAAACCATAAACCCTAAACCCTAAACTCTAAACCCTAAACCCTTTTTTTTTTCTCTAAATAATATATGTAAATAATCACTTATCTTTAGAATGACCAGATATATTATATAACTAAAACATACCCGGTGAAGCCAGTACGGTGGAATTGGACAATGGATTTGCCCACATCACTACAAAAAATAATATCAGACAAGTTTTTGTGGTATTCATGATTTATTTCTTAATGTTAATTATGTTGTAAAATTTTTAAAAACGAAACATTCAGAAAGTTACTTTTAAAAATGATCAAAAGAGAGATGAACAATGAACAATTTACAACATACCCCGTGATGCGAAAACGTTGGAGTTGGACAACGACGACGTTGCTAATACTACTACAAGGAAAAACATCACAAAAGTTTGTCTGATCTTCATTATTTTCTCTGTCAATTTTGTTGTGAAAAAAGAAGAAGTCGAAATGCTTTATTTATACAAAAGTAGTGTCTTCAATTTCTACAGATTTTGTTTATTAAGAGATATGTTCATCATCGAAAAAGCTCAGAAAAAAATCTTAGAATTCTACACATGTCAAAAGAAAAAGTCAAGAATCCAAGAGAGATTTTCATTTTTAACAAAATAGAAAATATATTTCAACTATAATAATACAAATTAGCCATTTTTTTTTATCTTTGACTAAAATATTACAGTTACTACAATTTAATGTTAGAAAATTTTAGATCATGACTAGATATCTATACATTATTATTTGTCATAAAAATACTAGCATATACTATATTAGTTGTCGGGTCAATATTTTCTTAGTGCCAAACCATTGTTGGGTCAACATTTTAATGGTCTAAGAATTATTTTGGTAACAATTAAATATCTTTTGTTTGTCTACACTATATATCATATTACTAGGTGTTTTAGCACAATGTGCATCAGTAAAATTTAAAATTAAATTATATTTAAAAGTAAAATTTTATTAATATTTTAGATTTTATTATTTTGTACCAACATTTTTTTTTAATTTAATTAAATATAAATAAAGATAAATAAATAATTTTGTTTTATTTTAATTATATTTAAGAATAGATATGTATGTATTTAAAATTATAATCTTAGACAGATTTTTATCTATTAACTGTGTGTCTAAATATATTAAATCACCTTTTATAGTTAAGAAAAAATTTAATACTAAACAGTATTATCTTAAAATTTTAGATATCAAAAGAAAACAAATGGTCTGTTACAAAAAAAAAGGAAACAAATGGTATTATGATTAAAATTTATAATTTTTAGAAACAATTGTATAAAATGTTGAAAATATTTTTTAGTAATAAATTTATGATTATAAAATATATATTTTGAAATTATAGAATCTTGTTATATTTCTATTATTATATTATTTAATATTAAGTTTGAATAGATCTACTTTAATAATGATGAATTGTTTATTATCATATTCTAAAAAGTTTAATAAAAATATAAATCAACATTAAATGTTCTTGTCCATGCCACATTAAGCCATAAGCCATATCATTTTTTAGTGTGACATGTCACATTTTTTAGTGAAATTGATTGTAAAAATGACATGTGTAAAATTACTTTATAAATAATATATAGGAAATGGTCTATTAAATTTAGTTACCTAATTATGATGATCAGCTCTCCCAATAACAATACCAGCTATTTCAGTACATATGACTTCCACATTGGTTTTTTTTTTTTTTTTTTAACCAATGATTGACATGATTTTCGGCAGCACTAAAATGTCAGAACATGGTTCTTCCATATGATGAACCATGAAGTTCAGATGAGGGACGATATTCAGGTTTATGTATTTCAATCAATAAACCACTGTTGTTCGTCATCTTGAATAACTTGATTCATGAATATTGATGTCAATGGCAATTATTTGGACAAGCTGTAAAACTAACATGGAGCTTTTGCATTTGTTCATGGAAGTAGACAATCATAAACATAAGAAATCACCAGTTTGTAAGACTCTTCACAATTCACATGTAAAAATAATAGTAGTCATCTTGTTCTACTACTATTAAGGTTTGGACATGGCACGCTGTGCAGGACCCCACGAGTAAATATCAGAATCAGAGTGTCCATTAGTGAGCAAGTTTTGAGGCAATCTATGAATGTTCTAAAGGATGAGATCTTCCGTTATGATAGTACTGCTGGTTCTGCATAGAGGCAGCTTCATCATCATCCAGAGGAAGACTATAACCATGAGAACAACAGGACCAGATGCTATTAGCCCACCAACCACTCCACCACCAACAACCTGTCCTTGGGGCCCGGCTAAGTAAATGGTCAAACCGGTTATACCAACCGGTGATGGTGGAGGCAAGATTGAACCAAGCAATGAGAGGATTTCAAAATGTCCATGTAATGTAACAATAACTCCTGATGAAGCTGGCTGCCTTAATGTCACATTGGTCACACAACCATTGGCACTTAGTATGCAGATTCCTCTCTGCTTCCTTCTAGCAAAGTCTGATAGAGTCTCACAGATGTCATTACCTGAGCTGATCTCAAGGGCATGAGCTCTAAGGGAGTTTGGACTGTCTTGAGTCACAATCAGGGCCGGTCCTTGTTTTATTGAGGCTACAAGCCAAAAATAATAATGTGGCTGGTTGGGGTCGAACCTTTAACCTCTTATAGAGTATACAGCCATTTAACCAATGGACTAAAGTTACTTTTGTGGATTTTGTGGCCGATATTATACTTAATAATAATAAGGCTGGAAGCCCATGCTTCATTGGCCTATGGCAAGGGCCGGCTCTGGTCACAATGATCGATGGTTTTGGTTTGTTCTTGGACTTAAAAAAAAATTATTTTTGTGACAAAGATTTAAAAAAAAGATAATCATAGAAAATTTTTCTTTTCTTTATTAACGGTTATTTTTGTAAAAACAAACTAAATGAGGCTATCCTAAGAAAATTCTCTTTTAAAACTGTGTATTGTAATATTTTTGTACTTTGTAATAAATTAATAAATAATGTCAAAATTACAAAATAGAAAAATTTAAGAGAATCTAATTTTGGGCCAAGTCTAATAAAGCCCAAATATGGTAACACACGTGTGATACACGTGTATATTTGTTTGGTCTCTTCTCGCCTTCGTCTTCCCCACCTCGACTGCCACATAGCTATCTCTCTCCGTCTCTGATTCAACTTGAATCGGTGCTAAGTTCTCAGGCGAATTGAGCTGCTTTTGCTTCGAGTATACTTGTTAACTTCGCCTCCTCCTTCTCTCTATTGCTTTCAGTTCTCTATTCTGAGATCTCTGCTGTTTATTTTTTTTTGTAAGTACAGAAAGTATGAAACTTGATTGAAGCTATGAATGCGAATCACAACCTCTGGACGGATGGTCTTATCTGCGCTTTCGAGTTTCATCAAGGTCGTCGCAAGACAGCCAAGTACGACGCAACAAGCGCTCTTCACCGAGGAGATGCTCTTTATACTCTAACGTATCAAAAGTTACTAACTTTTATCAGTTTTTTTTTTTTTTTTGCTTAAACTCTTTAACTAACTGTGAACAGTGTTGTTGTTGTTGTGACAGCAAAAAACATGAATTTAAAGAAGAAGAGCACTCAAGGAGTCACTGGCGACCAATTGGTTGGGATAGGCTCTCTGAGCTTGTTCAGACAGTGAAGGTTGATGGTGAGTGGTCAGTGCAGAACGTTGATGTAGATCATGCAACGGTTGCTGAGCTGGCTGCTCCTTACTGGGACCGACCACTCGCGGGTCCCACGTGGTGGTGCCACGTTGATGCTAGCCATCAAGGTGTCGCCTCGTGGCTGCGTAATGCCAAGTGGTTGCATCCGGCTGTTAGTGTGGCTCTAAGGGACGAGAGCAAGTTGATTAGTGAACGGATGAAACATATTTTTTATGAGGTAACAAGTTTGTGGATTGTGTTTCGGTTTTGGAGCTGTGGTAGATTAAAATTTGTTGTTATGTGGTTGATAGGTTCCGGTTAGAGTTGCTGGTGGGCTGTTGTTTGAGCTGTTGGGGCAATCAGCTGGTGATCCTTTTATAGAAGAAGATGACATTCCCATTGTCTTGAGGTCATGGCAGTCACAGAATTTTGTAGTGACTGCGTTACATGTTAAGGGGTTTGCTTCGAACATTAGTGTGTTAGGTATTACAGAAGTGCAGGTTCGTTCGTCTCATCTGAATCAGTCGTCTTGGTCTTATCTTTGTTGGTCTTAAGCTCTGATGCATTGTACTGTCTTAACCAGGAAATGCTAATTGCTGGTGGAGCCTGCATTCCAAGAACCATACATGAACTTATAGCGCATCTTGCATGCCGCCTTGCTCGCTGGGATGATAGGTAACTGTCTTCCCTGGATCTAAAGTATTCTTCACCCCCTGTGATGGTTGATGAATGATAGCCATAATCTCTTTGATGTAGGCTATTTAGGAAGTATATATTTGGTGCAGCAGACGAAGTTGAGTTGATGTTTATGAACAAGTACTTCAACTTAACCTACTCTTTATCTTACACTATTGCTTTAACAACTCCTCAACCCTCTATTTCATGAAATCAGGAGAATGTACGAGGATCTAAATCTGTTTACTATAATCTTGAATCAAGAAATCAGAAGGCTTTCCACCCAGGTAAATACTTTCTTCCTTGTTTGGTCACCATGGAGGAGATTAGATCATCATTTGTCTTTGATATCTATGTATCAGGTCATACGAGTGAAATGGTCGCTTCATGCAAGAGAAGAGATTGTGTTCGAGCTGCTTCAGCAACTAAAAGGCAACACAGCAAAAGACTTGCTTGAAGGAATAAGAAAGAGCACACGCAATATGATCAATGAACAAGAAGCAGTCCGTGGCCGCTTATTCACTATCCAAGACGTCATGCAAAACACCGTTCGAGCTTGGTTACAGGTAGACAATACATTAACACAAGTACATTAACTCTCCAAGTCTTCTTGATTAGTTAACTTAATTAATCTGTTTACTTGATTAGGATCGAAGCCTGACGGTTACACACAACCTAGGAATCTTTGGAGGAGTTGGCCTTTTGCTGACAATAGTGACCGGTCTGTTTGGGATAAACGTAGATGGCATACCAGGAGCTGCAGATTCTCCACAAGCCTTTGCACTTTTCTCAGCCATTCTTTTCTTCTCAGGTTTTGTTTTAGTGGTCGGGGCTTTGCTCTACCTTGGACTCAAGGAGCCAGAGGCAGAAGAGAACGTGGAGATTAGAAAACAAGAGCTTGACGAAATGGTCAAGAAGTTTCAAAGAGAAGCTGAGTCTCATGCGCAGGTCTTCCAGAAAGTTCCTCAGAATATAGAACGCACTGGTACTAGTAGCAGTAGTAGAATGTTAGTACATGATCCAAATGGTTACGTTCTCTTGGACTGAAAATCAAATAAAAGTTTGGTTCTCTTGATGATATTTGAAATCGAATAAAGAATGTTAATACATTTGATTATCCAAAGATTGCATCACTAAAGACTCGACAGGCTCTTTGCCATCTGTCTACAAGCAGGTTCCCATGACTCTCACCCGAGTCAAAGAGAAGATTTGTATTAAACTCATCATCAATTAATACATTGCTTGCTTTTATATCTCTGATGGAAATTGAAATAATGTTTACTTTTACTAATTAAAAAAAAAAAAAGTCTCTGCATAAAGTTTGTGTTATTATTGACGTCTATTTACCAAACCATAGTTGAATTCTCAAACAGACCATAAAAACATATACACACAAAATAATGGTCTAGTCTATGAAACCCGGGTTCGATGGGCATTGGAGACATTTCCTTAATTTTTCCATTCCAAAATTAATATTTCAAAATTTTCTTGACCTCTCAAACAAAAAATGAAGTGGAACTTGGAATCTCAGAAGAAGTCGAAAGCGTGAGAGCCTTTCTCAGATGATGGCCTTGCAACTCTTCCCCGCTTCTCTTCACCCAATCTCGAACCCTTCTTCTTCATCATCATCATCTCGATCAAAACAGAGACACCTCCTTCTCCAGCTCTCTCCTCCTCGCCTCCGTTCTGACCGTAGCCAAAGCGGTGTCACCGAAAACGACAGCGATCCTTCTTCCTCAGGTAAACTGATCCGACAAGGATCTCTGCTGTTTGATTCTTGATTCCCTATGTCAAAAACTGAGTTCTTCTGATAACCGTTCGATTCGCTTCACTGAAGGTTCTTCATCATCATCAGTACGCACACAGTTAGATCTCCTCGAACAGCTTACTTCCACCAGCGACGGTACACGCCTGCTACTTATTCTTGAGGGCTTGAGTTATTAAATTAATCAAATAAATAGAGAATTTTCACTACAAAACATAGTTAGTTTAGTTGGGTGGGTTTTTAAATGTTTAAATATTAATTGAATATCGAAACATATGTTTGGTAGTATTAAACATGACACTTTTATTCTT
>NC_027751.1:52042727-52059897 GCF_000695525.1 Brassica oleracea var. oleracea
GGTTTAGTTATTGAATTAATAAAATAAATCGAGAGTTTTATACAGTAAAACTAAACAAATTTAGCTAGGAATCGTTAAAAAGTTGTTAGTTAAATAGTGTCAGAATTTCGATTTTTTTAAATGTTTAGATTATAATTTTGGTATTGAAAAATAGGCTGGATACTGAGCCTAGTTACTATTTACTCTTAATCAATTAGGGTTTTACATGAATTATCAGGTTACTTGAGTGATGGTGGTGGTGGTGGCTTGAGGGGACTCACAGTGCGTGACCAATTGGCTAGTCTTGTTGGTGACAGAGACGATGACTTCACCATTCCCTTGGGGAAGAACTTGAAGAAAGTGAGCCCTAAGTTCTTAACCACTTCTCAGAAAAGGAACATTAAGAGGCAAAGCTACCTTAACGAGGTCTCTCAGAGGAATGACTCTGTTTTCTTTTCTACCATCGGCGCCTTTGTAATCCTTCCGCCTTTGTTGATCCTTGGGATTGCTATTTTGACTGGCTATGTTCAACTCTTTCCTTAAGTATGTGTACAATAAATGATGAACATAATCCTTTCTTTCAAGTCTTGGTTCTATATATGTGTTACTTGTTATTTGAATAGGAAGAGCATAGAGAATGAAAGACAATAGGATCTTCATGTGTTAGCTTGTGTACTCTTTCCAAATGCATAGTAAACCAAATTAGTCTAAACAGTAAGTTACAAGACAATGAGCCAACATTCAAACATAATAAGTGAAGTTCATGAGTTTTACCTGGTGATTATATTTCTTCATGTACTTCCCAGTCTATGTTACAGATTTGGTGAGCCTCTATAGTGCTTTTGGCTTGCCATTGCTTATCATTCTGCAATCGAGTAGTTTCACTACAATTTTTATTAGCTAGTTTTGGGTTTGTTAGATTGTTTCATCCAACTGTTTTGTGAATTGAGTCAAATGAACACAGAAACTGATTATATTTGTGTTTTTCTTTGCTGTTAGAACATATTTCTCCTTCTATAGGCTGTCTTCTTATTGATTCAGACTAATATATATATATATATATATTTTATTGAACAACATGGCTATTGATATGTATATAATATTATTAGTAGTATCAAAACATGAAGGAAAAAAAACAGGATCCGAGTTGGTTCTGAATGAGAACAAAATCAGCATCAAACACATCTCCCACACTAGGAGATAGAAAAGTTATTACAAGTGATTAGTATTTCCATCTATAACTGATCTAAGTTCATCCCAACTTGCTGGTTCTCCGATGAAATCTTCACCGTTGATGTTCCAGAGATTAACCAAGTTGTTATCATGACAAGTATATGTCGGTTGATTGAAACCAACCGTAGTAAGTTGGTTCCAATAAGGATTCTGCGTCTGTGGCTGACGCTGCGGCTCATGTAGCTTGTGGGACAAGGATTCTACGACGTGATGGCTAGTGTGATCGGAATCTAAGCTGCTTGTCTTCGAACATGAATCAGTTAAGGTGATAACCGGTCTACGGTTTGGTTGTAGGGTGGTTGGGTTTCGATGATGTGTGACTCGTTTGAAGATTCTGCATAGTGTCCACACCTCCTGTGAAAACAAGACGGGTCACGGACCATCAAAAAAGTTTTCAACTGTAATATCTGAAAGCAATTTATGATTGCATGATGCGTTTATATTATGGTTTTTAATTTTATAAAGAAAATTCAAAGAAAAGTACATTAAACTAATGGATGATTATTATGATTTTGATTGATAGACACATTATTATACCCAAAGTTTAGCACAAAGTATATTCCATCAAACGGTATTAAAGGAAACAAATAATTAGTCTATTGTGGACATTTTCATGTATTTTAAAAAAATCTGATATTTCTTCTCATGATTGTATTGTTAAATATAAAACTTTCAGGAGTCTAGTATTAAATTTTAATAAAAGTTGGTCCCATTTTCAGGAAAAAGAATATGTGATCAATACATCGTATGGAAATGTGCATTCGTGACTGACTTTTTAAAGCATTTAACACCACGAATATAGGAAAAGTATCGCACTAAAAAATGGAGGTTTAGCATGATGCATACTCTTCTTGGTTACATAAACCGATTTATTAAGTTACTCACAGGACAATTTAAATCGGATTAAACTTACTGCTTGTTGAGTTGGTGACTCAGATTTTGCGGTAGATGGGAGGCGAAATTCATGCATCATCCAATTGGTTTTAGAGCCCTTACCGGCTGAACCAAGATAGTAAACTAGAGACTTCTTTAGGCCAACGCAATCAAGATTGGAGTAAACCGGTTTATCAATACCGGTGGCTTTCCAGAAACCTGAACCGGTGACTCGGTTTGGTCTAACACTATTCTTGTATTTCCTGCCTCTCATGCAGAAGAAGTACCACTCGTTTTCCTCAACGCTGCTTACTCCTAATAAAATCCACAATAAATGTTCATATTAATATGTCACCTTCATGAAAGATACAGTACAAATTATGTATATACGTGTCTGCATTATTTATTTTACCTAATTATGTATATATTAGGTATATTAATTGTTTTCTTGTATCGTTTTGATCCTTACTGAACATATAAGATACCACTAGTTAGTAGTTACTAGTGTCCTATGATTTGAGAAAGAAATGAGAAAACGAGGGTGATCCAGTATAAAGACTTACTGGGAAGATCCCAAGGATCGAACTTGTAGATATCGATCTGTTTGATAAGTTCGAGTTTGATGGGTTTGTTCTCTACTTTTCTTCGAAGATAATACCCTAAAAGCTCTTCGTCAGTGGGATGAAACCTGAATCCAGGAAGTTTTGCTTCATCTTCTTCTTCGTGATCCTTACCTTCACCACTCATATTCACTACATCGATCTCTTTATATCACGAATCATGTCTCTATGAATAAAGGTTCTCCATACATATATATAGGGTAAATGGTTATCAATATAATGAGTATTTGGTGGCGTTCAACTGGTGCTCGGTCAATTACGAATGACTTTGACTATTACTTCCTATATTACATGTCATTCTAACATTTTTTCTTGTCCCTTTAGAATTTCTATACAAATTTTATTTACTTTCAGTTTAAATTAATTACAAAATGCATTGATCTATAAATAATTTTATTTATCTGAAATATTATTGGTCAAACATGTATAATCAATAGAAACTTAATTAAGCTTTTCACCTTTTTAATATGTGTGAAAAATGTCAAAATGATACTTATTTAAAAACGGAGAAAGTATTATATACACACACTAAATAATAATCTGCACCTTGCGCGGGATGAAATTATTAATTTCGTTATTTCTTAAGATAAGAAGACATCAAGTCTATTTAATTTTGATATCAGTTCGGTTTTATTTTAGTTTTTTTTGTTTTTAATCTACTAAAATATAACTATCGTTCTGAATCAATATTTATTTTGTTTATTGGGTTAAAATGCTTGAGGTTTTTTATTTTTTCAATGATAACCAAAATCTATTATTATTTGTTTGGTTCCATGTTATATGAATTTTAGACAGTCCTGATGTCGAACAAATGATTTCATATTATAATTTATAAATGCATGAAAAATCAAATCAAATCTAGATAATAACTGAAGAAAAAGAAAAAAAAATTATTAAAACAAATCATCTCATTAGAATTTGGTCGATGGTAAAAGGAAACATTAAAAAAAGAATATACCAGCTTCCAAGAAAATTAGAATCCTCATTTTTAGTGAATATTTAGTTATATATGTGTTCACATCAATGTACACATGTATGTAGGGCGAGGCAAAATATCCGTAAATTTTGATTCAATTGGTTATCATTTTCGATTCGAACAGAAAATCTGGATATCAGTAATTCTACGAAGCAAAGCAAATACTAATATGTAATATCTGTAGAAAACGAAACAAATCACAAATATTAATTTTTTTGAAAACAAATATCCGATTTGACTCGTTATATGCTATATATATACATATATTTAATGAATTATATATATAAGTTATACAAATAATATATTTTAAATAAGTTTTCCAATATTTTTATTCACTAAATTTATTAAATTAGCTATTAGTATTCAAAAAGTAAATATTTTTTTATTTTTGTAATAATATTTTATTATTTTATATTATTTTAGATTTTTATTTTTTATTTTTTTTACGGATCGAATCGGATATCCGGTTAAAAATATAAAATTTTCCGGATATCCGGAACACCGTATATCCGGATGGCTATGAATCAAATCAAATCGGATAATTAATTATTCAGACAAAAGGAATCGGATCACAATTACTTTCAAACCTCCAGATATCTGATTCGTGCCGATATTTACATGTATGTGTATGTAAAATATATATATAAAGGTGACTGATAAATATATAAAGATATATTTAATTAACATTAAAAGATATTTTTTCAAAATAGTTCATGAAAGATAAAATTATTAAAATAAAAATTAAGTAAAAATAAAATAAGCCTAGACATTAGTGAATTTTTTGCAAATGTTTTTTTTATGCAGAACCTTTGTATAATTCGTTATATTGAAAAAAAACGTAAAATAATATATAGTATGAACACATTTATGTAGAATTTGGTTGAGAAGTTATCTGTACGAACGTAGGTGTTATGTGGAGTGGACAGTTTATAACTTAAATGTGGATGTCGTCTTTGTTGGTATGCAGAAAAGTCCAGGGAAAATGGAAAATAATTAGATTGTTGATTGCAACTAAATATATATATATATGATACGATAAAAAACTAGTTATATATGATTTAATATTTCTGACAAAAAGAAAATAATATAGTATGATGTAATATTATCGAAATTCAAACATGTCGTTATTCATAGTTGTTACGTATATATACACAGTGATTATATTACGTTATCAATAAAACCGTAAGTTCAATATGTATACGTATAGGTGATTCACGTGGTATGACCATACTCCAGATTTCCAAACTGTCGAAAAGATGTAAAATATATTTAAAAATAAGATACGCACTCATACGAACCAACAGCTAACTTTTAAATATGCTTCATATGTAGACTCAACTATTTTAATAGCCGGGGAGCCAAACACAAACGTGGACGGTAACCAAATGTATTGAATAATAACAATTCTCCTATCATCAAATTCTGCATTCCAAAGTGTTTGCTACATAGATAAAGAAAGTTTGATGTACCTACTTTTTTGTTATAATCCAAATATTCAATAATTAGTATGTGTGGTGGACAAACCCACAAGAGTTTTCTTGAGAGGAAGAAATACGACAAACTGATCATTAATCACCTATCTACTCACATATCCAGACATGGACCATCTTCTTAATCTCTGACTTGATATGTTGAGTTCAATCCCAGTTCATACTATATGAAGAGAGAAGAAAAATCCTAGATACGAAAGAGTTGCTTCCCCACCAAATAAGCTAGTGATAATCATCTACAAACACATTAAAAACCAGTTCAACTTGATGACATTTCTATCGACAACAAATATGAGAACAATCTTAATTTTCTGATTTGTCACAAAACTTAGTTATCAGTTGTAAACATGCGTGAAGTAAATATGACGTATGCATGATCTTAATTATTTGTGATTAGCCACTACGTATGTATAATACAGAAAAAAAAATTATAAGGGTTGGTTGCGATCCGCCCCAGATGAAGGTTAAAACGACAGCTAGGAGAAATAAATTATCAAAGTTAACTTAAAGGACAGACAATAACTTAGCTTTGCTGCCATTTGAATATAACATTCAAAGTCTACAATTTGACTGTTGAATATTATCATAAATTTTCAATAAAAGATACAAATAATAGAAGGTGCCTGCAACAATCTTAGTACGAATACATTGATCGTCTTGGGCAAAATAAATAAATAAATAAATAAATAAATAAGATTTAAAAAAATCAAAATAACTAATAACTTTTCAAAGGAGGAAGAGAGTCAAAGAAACATAATATCCAAATTTTCAACTCCATGACTTTTTTGAATTTCTTCGACATGAAAAACAGACAAACACTGAATGGGATCTGTCAGTATCAGGTTTCTATAAAGAGTATGTTCATACTCGAACACAGAAAAACTAAACAACAATCAAAACTAGAAAGACGGCAAGTTATAACATAAGAAACGTTAGCCGTTGGTATATACAAGTACCTTTACGTTTTCCCCAAGATATTGGGCCCTTTCCTATAATTAGCTTACGTTAATAAGCTTCACCCATAGGCCCATTACGTCAAAACCATTGTTGTAAAACCTAGATGAATTTTATACGAGTACCTTTACGATGACTGGCCATAATTTATAAGGCTAATTCGACTGGTGGTGAATTGTCACATATGTTATCTTGGACAATAACCATTATAGAAGGCCATAGTTCCGGTGACTTGATTGATTATATATCATCTTCGGCATGCGTCTCAAACACAACATGAGTGACTCCCAGAGCTTCATCGCACTCTCCATTGCCCATTTGACACTAACTTTCTATTTGAAAACTTGAGGACTGCCTTAATATTGCTTAATTTAGTTCCAAACCAGATCTCAGAGCTCTCTGAGAGGTTCCTAGCTCAAAACCTAGCACAATCCGCTTCCACATGCGTATATCCTTCTTGCTGCTCCATCAGTGTTGCACTTCGAGACAACAATGGACGGAGTAGACCTTTTTTTTTGTCACAAGGACGGAGTAGACCACTTACACTATTTTATATGTTAATATGTTATGTTATGATATTAATTCAAGCGTGTGAAAAAACACACTGTTTTAGAAAAAATACGATTTTGAGGCGATTATCGATTCTCGATCTCTTGGGTTTCTTCCACTGTCGCACGATCTACGGCGGTGATGATGGGCTCTCAAGAGTCACTGGGGGATACCAGATCCTCCTGCTCGATTGGGTAACTCGTGGGTTTCAGTAGCACATGAAAAGAAGGTTTTGAAGAAATACGAACTACATCTCTCGGAAATGGAAGGGGAACAAATAGTGGAGGTTCCGGCGGAAGTGATTGAGGAATCATCGCCTCTATGGGAGGATTTCCTTATCGGCAAATTTTTGGAGGAAGCACCACATGTAGCGAAGGTACATGTTATTCTAAACAAGATCTGGAAATTTGGAGACTCATCGCATAAGATTGAGGTGTATGAGATGAGTTCTAAAATGATGAAGTTCAAAGTAACAAACAACTCAGCAAAGGAACGGATCTTGAGGCGTGGAATGTGGAGTATTGCAAACATACCTATGGTGGTTTCAAAATGGCAGCCAAACATTGAAGCGACACCAGCAGAGGAGGAATCAGTACCGCTATGGGTGCATCTGAAGAATGTGCCTATGAACATGTTCTCTTGGGAATGTCTCAGTTTCATTACAAGTGTTGTGGGATTTCCAGTTAGGCTGCGTCCATAAATAGCAGCTTGCTCAACTTTTGAGATTGCAAAAATATTTGTGAAAGCTGATCTTACTAAGGAGTTGCCAAGGATGATTAACTTCAAGATACAGGGGAAGCCGGTTAATATTGAATTCATTTATCCATGGCTCCCTCTAAGAAGTACTGATTGTGGGAAATGTGGTCATTTGGAAAAGGTATGTATTAAGAAAAAAGAGGACATGGCACATGAAAATACAAGAATGGAAGGATCGTGATCTAAAAAGAAGAATGAGGAAGACATGAGATCAAAAAGTAATGAGAAAAAAAGAATAGGAAGTAGAATTAAACAAGGATGCATGAGGAGAGAAAAATCAGGGATGGTTCAATCCGAATAAAGTTGGAAGAAGTTCTGGGAAGCAAAAGGAAATGGAGTATGGTCAAGTAAAAATCACTCCATCAAGGTTCTCAGCTTTGAGCATCTTGGATGATAGGGGAGTTGATGATAAGGAAGAGTTAGAAGGATCAGGAGAGATAAAGATAATGAATAAAGGAAAAGGAACGGAGGTGAATAAAAATATAGAGAAGACAAAACTAGAACCAGGAGAAATTGAGGAAGAAGAGGGGATTGGGGAAGCTGATGAAGAGGAAGAAGAAATTGAGCAAGAAGAGCTGATAAGACAATATTTACCACGTACGTCAAAGAATAATCATAGGTTCTTGTCGGATACATCTGTCCAGAAAGCGAAGGATAATAATCCTAGCAAGAAGGCCAGGAAATGTGTCCGCAAGAATACTCAATGACAAGCTTCTTTTGGAACGTACGAGGATTTAATCAATCAACAAAACATAACGTCGTACATAAATGGTTAAGAGGAATTGATGCTTGGTTTTGATGTCTAATTGAAACTAGAGTAAAAGAAAGAAAGGCAAATAAAATGTATATGGAGGGGTTTAGAGATTGGAATGTTCTTTCAAATTATGAATACAATCCGCATGGGAGAATATGGGTAATGTGGAGAGTGAAGGTGAGGCTTACTCCGGTTTTCAAGTGTAGCCAAATTATAACATGTTCAGTGAAGATGGAAGATAGTGATGAATAATTTTTCTGCTCTTTTGTTTATGCTTTGAATACAGTAGAGGAAATGAGAATTTT
Source organism: Brassica oleracea var. oleracea (assembly GCF_000695525.1). Lineage (NCBI taxonomy): Eukaryota > Viridiplantae > Streptophyta > Magnoliopsida > Brassicales > Brassicaceae > Brassica > Brassica oleracea. Next base: position 52,051,217 of record NC_027751.1, read on the forward strand.
ATGGGAAGATATAAAGAATCATAAGGATTCTAGTCTTTTTCGCCATAAATCATGGGGGATTTCGACGAAATTTTGGAGAGTAATGAGCACTCAATTTTTGGCACACCAACAAATATGCCGACAGGTATGAGAGATTTCAATCAGTGGTGAAGCATTGTAATCTTGTTGATATGAGCTATCAAGGTCCTCTACATACCTGATGTAATAAAGGAGAAGAAGGAATTATCTGCAAGAAGCTGGATAGAGTTCTTATTAATGAAGAATGAATGCAACAGCACTCAAGGATTTATAGTATATTTAAAGCTGGAGGTTACTCTGATAATCTAAGACGTAGAATCCAATTTAAAGAAGGGGAGAGGAGGAAGAGGAAGACTTTTAAATTCACAAACGCTATAACCAAAATGCCTGAGTTCATTCCGCTTCTAGAGACATAGTGGAGTCATTATGCGCCGCTCTTTCATTCTACATCAGCCATGTTCAGACTCACAAAAAATTTAAAGGGGCTTAACCAACCTCTAAGACTGTTGAGTAAAGAGAAGCTGGGAACATTATACAAGAGAACCAAGGAATCTTATTTGAGTCTCTGCGAGAAACAGAAGCAAACAATGCTAAATCCGACGCCTGAAGCTATTAAGGAGAAGGGTTTAGCATATGAAAAATGGAAGAAGCTGGCTGATTTGGAGGAGGATCTGAACAAACAAAGATCTAAATTACACTGGTTATAAGTGGGAGATGGGAATAATAGAGTATTCCATAATTAAAATTAGAGAAATTCAGAACTCAATTAGAAAAATCTTATGTGAAGATGGGACAGTTGTGGAAGGTGATGACGTGAAGAGAGAAGCTGAGAGGTTTTTCCATGGATTCTTAAACCATAATCCTCCAGATTACGAAGGAACAACAAAAGAAAGGTTGGAGGAGCTATTTAAATTTAAATGCAGTGAGGATTATAGAGTTCTGCTGGAGAGAGAAGTTACAGAGGAGGAGGTTAAATATATAATATTCAAAATGCCGAGCAACAAGTATCCTGGTCCAGATGGTCTAACTTTGGAGTTCTTTAAGGAAGCATGGGCGGTCATAGGGAAGGATGTTACAATAGCAATTCAGTATTTTTTCATCTAAGGGTTCTTGCCAAAGGGTCTCAACTCAACTGTCTTGGCTCTAATACCAAAGAAGGAAAAGCAAGGATGATGAAAGACTACAGGCCGATTCACAACTATCGGGACTCAACTATCTTCAGTACAGAGAATTGTTCATCTACTGGATAAGAATATCAGAAACAGATTCACAACAATTTAAAGAATGGGAGATAACAAGTATGAAGAAGGATTAAGGTTTTGGTTCGCCACAAGAGATATAGGCATATAGAAATGTATAAAGTCTTTTAGCACAGTTTGTTTTTATGCTTTCAAAATATGATGCACTTATGTAAACCAAAGGCTTTTGATTTGAATAAATTCAACATTCAATTCAATAAAAAAAATTTATTATTATCGGTCGTTTATTTGGATATCACAAGTTTGAATTGTATTACGAATTTACGATATATAGATATATATTCAAATATAAAATATATTCCTTATTACTATAGTAGTTAGCTTCTTTCATTTTCTCTTAGGGTTTCACAACTATTATCCAATATATTCTCCTTGTTTCATGAATTAGAAAGCATATCTTCTCTCAATCTTAATAAATGGAAGAAATTTTGAAATCATGTTGCTAGAGAGTGATTAAGATTTTATGTTCACGGTACGATTAAGAGAAAATGATATGCATTTGCTAAAGACAAACAAAATTCATAAAGTATTTGGCTACTGCCGTAGATGTTCTCTACATCCACAATAATACTTACAACTCTAAATCTACATCAATCTTGATTGTATTTTTTTTTTAATTCACAGCTCTTTTTTAAAGTCTAGAGCATTTTTTTAAAATCATGTCTTTATAATTGTTCTGCAGAGACAAATACCTACAGTCTAAATTTAAAAGCTTTTAAAATTTAAAAATCTAAAACCAAAACAAAAATATTGCAGCAATATTTTTACAACCAAAAATTGAAATCACGGCTCTTACCAATCAACACCCTATAGCTAATGTGCTGATGTTGGAAATAGAATCCGAGACTCCGGTGGGGATGTGGTCCATTACCAGTAGGCACGACGGTCCACGATTAATTGGTATTACGACAACATAATTAATTGCAAAACGATATGAAGTTATGAATCAATAGAGAAACACTAGTTTTTATCCTTTAGGTGAATGGTATAAAAATATAAAGGTTACCAGAGTTTTTTCCCCGACAATTTCTTGAGACTTCTGCTTCAAATTCAGTAGAACATTGAACTCTGATAACAATCCGACCTTAATTTACATCGTTTATGACAAAAAAACGTAATTTAACTTGTTGGATAGTGAAGAATAAAACGTCATCTTACACAAATCATGTGCAGAGAAAGAAGTCATAGGAGTTGTGATTTGACAAAACCACCCTCAAATCATTGTTTGCAGAGTTCTTTTCAGATAAGGTACAGATCAGAAAGCACCTCTAGAAATCTAGCAATAGATCTCATCGCTAAAGAAGAAGATTTCCACTTGTGGGTCCCATTGAATCTAACATAATGTCCCAGAACTTGCCACGTGGCGTTCGTTCTTAAAGGTTGCAGTACTGTTGTCCTTACAGAATCATTATCTCCTTCGCTGTAATATCTCTATCTGGCTTTAAAGTCTTTATACTCCTGTCGCTTTCTGTCTGTACCAAAAGAAGTAAAGAACCTTGCTCTCTCTCTCCTTCTCTCTGCTTCTTCTCTGTTTCTTTCACGTTTTATGAGAGTTTCTTAACAATATCTAGTCTTTAGTTTTATCATGCAAAGCTAGTGAGAGGAAAGAGAAAATTCTGGTGTGGAACTTCTACTTCCACTAATCAGGTTTCGATCTTCTTCAACTTCCGATTCGGCCAGAAACTTTCCAAATCTGGTCAGTATTCTAATAAGGTCTTTTGGCTTCGGAAGATGTTGCTATATATGGAATCAGTTGTTGTTTCTTTATTTTTTTCATCTCTACTAAATTAACTATTTCTTTGAACTGAAAAATTAACTATTTCTTTGATCCTTCCTATATTGTTGGAATATATTAAAAATGTGTAACAGGAGAATGAGCACATGTTCCTGTTTTTATAATCTTAATTATTTCTAAGATAATGATTAGTGTTATAAACTATTGGAGTTGATATTATAAAACCCTACTTTATGCATCTCTGTATCTCTTAATCATAAGTCATGATTAGCTCTGTTCACTTTTTTTGACATCAGATTAGCTCTGTTCACTTATGTATCTTATTTGAGGTTGATAAAATAATTCTTTTGACATGTCTCTAGAGATCTGACATGGAACATCAAGGTTGGAATTTTGAGGAGAATTGCAACTTATCCAACAATAGGAGATCATCTTTAAGGTATATTATGTTTAATCTAACTATTCATTTAGCGTTTAAAAAAAAAAATCTATATAATAGTATCTGAGTGTACATATTTGTAGGCCACAGGATGAACTAGTAGAGTTGTTATGGCGAGATGGGCAAGTGGTTCTGCAGAGCCAAACTAACAGAGAGCAAACCCAAGCCCAAACTGTGAAACATGATCATCATCAAGAAACCCTAAGATCCCACACCTTTCTTGAGGATCAAGAAACCGTCTCTTGGTTACAATACCCTCCATATGAAGACCAATTCATAACCGACGGCTTCTCATCTCATTTCTTCTCAACCGGTAATCCCCTGGAGAGACCAGCCTCAGAGATGGTTAAGCACGAGGCCGGTCCTGACCCTCCTGATCAGGCCATGCCTCCTCCTATGTTTAGGTTAACGGATTCATCATCAAGTGTCAAGGAACTAGGAAAGGAACAATACTCGGTTGTGACCGTTGGACCGAGCCATTGCGGAAGCAGCCAATCTCATAACAATCTTGATGTCTCAGTGCGTCATGATCGGAGCAAAACTGTCAATGAAAGGCTTTACCATAACGCAGGTTCATCATCAGGTGGCTCCTCTGGTTGCAGCTTTGGCAAGAACATCAAAGAAATGGCTGGTGTGCAAAGCATTACAACAGACCGTAAGAGAAAACATATAGTGGACACTGATGAATATGCATCTCAACCAGATGTATGTTTTATTTTTTAGCTCATGATATTAAGTTCTTGAAACGTGTTTTCGTACATTGCTCATATTTCTTGAAACTTTTTACAGGTAATAGGTAACAAAACGAACCAACGACCAGGATCAACGGGCAGGAGTCGAGCAGCTGAAGTTCATAATCTCTCCGAAAGGGTACTTCATCGGTTCGTCTAAATATAATTATTTTGTCAAACAAAAGTCTATATATAATTATGTATGATATATAGTAATTAATGTTAGTAGATTGTGTATTCGGACAAAGATAAGAGATATAAACTGTTTTGTGTTAATTAAAATAGAGGAGAAGAGATAGGATCAATGAGAGAATGAAGACTTTGCAAGAACTAATACCTCACTGCACTAAAGTAAGTTACAAACTAGAAAATGATTCGGAGATTGATTGATTAAATTGAAAAACTTGTTATTAATTGGATTTGTTTTTTTTTTTTGGCAGACTGATAAATTATCAATATTGGACGAAACCATAGATTACATGAAGTCACTTAAGTTACAACTTCAAGTTATGTGGATGGGGAATGGAATGGCTGCTGCTGCGACAGCTCCGATGATGCTCCCTGGCGTACAACCTCAGCCGTTCATCCGCCAGATGCAGAGCCCGGTACAGTTGCCTCGATTTCCGGTTATGAACAATCCCGGTATAGTTTGTCAAAATCCGATACAAAACCAAGTTTTCTCCAATTGGTTTGATAGATACATTGGCGTATTCCCACAGATGCAGGCCGCGCCTCAGGTAAGGCTCATACGACGTAGACTATTTACTTGAGTGTTATTTGAGCATCAACGACGTCGTCTACTTTAGTGCTAAACGACTTATGATGATTTGACACGTTGTGGTTTGATATTATACGCAGCCGGTGGAGATGCTAAGATTTGGTTCTCAGGCGGGACAGCAAAGTCAACAACCGTCTGCGCCGGCGAAGACCACCGACGGTTCTCGTTAGAGCTACAAAACTGACGTTGCACTTTTCTTTTCTTCTTGGTTTATTTATATAGATAACCTTATGAACATGATTAAAACGTTATTTTCTGTATATGCGAGTTTATGTACGTTTAATTTTTGTCAAAATGAGATGAGCTTTTTGTAATTCTGTAGAACCTTTTTTTTTGTAAAATGGCATTATTTCTGTAGAACCTTTAAAAGTAAATAAAATACATGTTTTTGTAAAATTCTGTAGAACCTTTAAAAGTAAAATACATGTTTTTTTGTAATTCTGTGGATTTGTCCAAGTAGTTGAAAATATTTTCCACAACCTCGTATCATACCCGTAGAATTGTTTTCTTGATAAGTAGCTAAACCATCACAACATACATTTCGTTTTTTGATCAAAGAAATTATATCTGATGTTAGAAAAAAGATCACAGAAACTATATCTAGCTAGGATTCCATTATCAAATGCATACTTATGATTATTAATCAAACAAAAGCTATGCTTTATGATCAAACATAACCAAACGCAAGCTCTTCTTAGAAGTACATAGAGAAGAGATCTGGTCGGAGTTTGATAACTTGTTAACGTTGTATGACGTCATATTGTTCGTAAGATATGCTTTTATTTTCTTTTTGCCGAATGTTTAATTATAGGGATGGAAAAGGCAAGTCTCACATGTGAAGGAGCAGTTTCCAATGAATGTCATCTGTCATTTATCAAACATCGACATTTTAGGATTTTAGTCATGTGCTCCACTGGTAAGAATCCATTTTAGCAATAATTGAGTAAAATATCTTAGATATTTCCTTGTGCATTGTTTATTTGAAAAAATGTTACTGAATAAGTCACATTGTTTGATATGTTTACTGAACTATATAGTTTGATATGTTCACCGATTGCTTTAACTCTTTTTCCCACAAAGTGTACAAATTAAACTTTTATATGTATGTAATCATAAGAACAACCTGGAATTGTCATCTGTCATTTATTAAACTTTTAGTTTTGAAATAATCTATACTTAAATCTTTTAACACATCCACATAACCAGGAATTGTCCAAGACCGTCTTTTAGTTAATTTTACTGTCACCTATTGACTTTTTGTTCTGGGAAGAAAAAGACACTGTTCAGTATATGGAAATGGAATAAAGAAAATGGTATGATTTACGAGTATGAGTTTATCATGGCGCACATGTGAGTTAATACGATTTGGAGAGGATTGAATGTTTGTATAACGATGGATTTTCACACTATACCGGTGACTTATTTACCTATTTGCTGTACCAATTGGAATTGATTCTTTACAGTACAAACATGTAACCAATGACAGCTTCTAGAAACCTCAACTGTAGAGTCATAGCAAGCGTAAATTAAATACACAATGTGCATTGGATATTAATTTTTAATTTTTCATATGTCAGTTTGTATTAGGGCTGGGCACAATTACTTGTTAGTTGGCTCGTACTCACTACTTGATCGATACTTAACTCGTAAAGTCGAGTACTCGGTTTGGCCAAGTCGAGTATCAAGTAATTTATTTAAACTACTTGCAAGTATAAGACAAGTATTAAGTATTTAAATCAAAGTAATTACTTGGCGTTATTTGGTTTGTTACTCGTTTTTGTTGATGATCAAATTTACATGTTTAAATCATAGTAAAATAACTTGTTTATATTTCTATTTTCATAAGTTAATCAAACATATGTGATATATCTTGACGTTTTTTTCTTTCTTAGATATTATATTTCTCGAATTGACTAAAATATAGGAAAACAATGAAATATTCTGTATGCATAATATACTTACTTAGTTTTGAATTTCGACGAATTAGCAAAAAAAATTACAAATAATTATTAAAAACTTGCGAATAATTATTTACAAGTAACAAGTAATAAAACAAGTCAAGTAACTTGCAAGTCCGTCAATTTTTAGCAAGTATAATTGAAATTGTAAGTACTCGTTTTTAGCAAACCAAATACAAATATTTTTTTTACTACTCGTATAAATCAAGCCGAGTGCCAAGTATATCAAAAATACCAAGTACCCGGCTTGTGCCTACTCCTGGTTTGTATGACTTTCATTTAAAAAAAATCAATGTGGCTCCATCCGGTGTATATGGTAGTAGTAATTAGTATCACACACTAATTTATAGGTATATTCTCTATTTCATATTCTTTTTTTTTTGTCAACTATTTCATATTCAATGACGTTCGATAGAAAATCACATAGTAAAGGATATATCAACTGTTTTAATATTAACTTTATTCTTTACTCTGGGCAGTTGAGAGTATGCGAGACCTTCGTCAGCACCAGGTCTCTTTCGAATCCTCGTCCATTGAGATGAGAGACATCTTGCTTAACCCGCAAAACTTCCATCATTTCCACCACCTTGTATCTGCTATTACGTATAATTTACAGGCCATTGAGGGGTGGAGTGTTCACCACGCAAATTTGGAATGTAACTCGGCTGCAGGCGCAATAGCTACATCAGTAACGACGGGTCGACGATACCAGTCGTATGTTGCCTCCAATGGCCCGGCGTGGCTCCACTCCCTTTTGTCAGCTGAAGCTATCTCATGAGCTCTTCCGTAATAACTGGCCCTATATCTAATGGTTCTCTTAGGGCTTTCCTCTCTTCTTTATATGCTTCGATGCCTACTGGCATCTTGGTTTTTTATTAAGGCCTGTTCGGGGTTGATTTTCACCCCTCCTTGTACGATGGTGCACTCGTTTGAGTCTCCCAAACCTTTTTATTTGAATGATTACTGAGCGTTAAAAAAAAAACTGTTTTGATATATTTTGTATTATGATGTTTGAAATTTTTAACAGATGTCAAAACATTCAACGTGGATTATTGTAAATGTTTTGTCTTCAATTCTAACCAGAATCATAACTACCAACATCGTATTAAATCATTTAGAAGCGTCTAGAGAATTTCCTTTGTATATTTTTCTCTTCAGAGTTATATTTTAACAATAGAAAATGTTTATTATTTGTACGATTCAAACAAAAAAGCTGACGTTTTCCACTTTGGATTCGAACGTATTGTTTCACTACACGTCAGCCCTTCTGGACCACTCTGATCAATAAGCTGAGTAACTTATCAAACGTGCCAAAAAGAGATACGCAATCTTCTTTTTTTTTTAACTTCAGAAGTCAGAACTTTAAAAAGATTGTTAACTGCTGTAAAAAAACAACATCATTGATATTGGTCGGTGTATATATTAGAACTCTTTTTAGCTTTAATTCTAAATAATCCACCTTAATTCAACATCTTCATTACATTGCATGCGTTGATTAATGTTTTTTCCAACATACCTAGTATAGTAGTATAAGTTTATATCTAGTCTAATGAAACAAGACGCTATCATCCAAAACCATCACATCCTCAAAACCCATAGCTCGCATGTTGAACCGTGTTAACCAAATTATTTATATACTAGATTAAGATCTGCGTCTTGCGCGGAATAAACATTATATATATAAATTATTTTATGTATTATATGTTCTTATATATTATGAAATAATAAATATATATTGAATAATTAAAAGTCAGTAACTATTA
>NC_027751.1:52060116-52081278 GCF_000695525.1 Brassica oleracea var. oleracea
AATCTTAATGATTAATTAAATTAGACTTTTATTTATATGATTTTGTAATCATTTGTATTTTGTCATAACAAAAATTTTAAACCATGGATCACAAAATTTGAATGTGAGATTTTTAACAGTTTTAGTAATTTATAGTCATTTTTTAAAATTCAAAATATAAAATATACAGAAAAATCTAAACTTTTATAATATGGTTATTGTGTTTTTAAAAAAATTATTTTAATAGTTTTAAATTAAACAAATTTGATAGAAAATACATTTTTTTATCAGATCTTTATTATTCAAAATCATTAATTGTCATATATATTTTACTCACATTAGGCAATTTCGTAATCTTTATTTAAGGAAATAATAAATGACATTAATAATGAATTTATGATTAGTTTAATAAAAAGCTTATTATATAATTAGATGAACCAACATATTTCTCTAATAATTCTAAGAATCATCCTAGTAATGACGTGTGGCTACAAAAAGAAGTTGCAATGTTTCACAAATAATATATAGGGGATTTGTATAGAAAATGTATATATTATAGTTAATACTAAATAACGTATTATTAATATTTTTTATCAAACAACTCGTTAAAAATGACCATAACATTTAACAATAATAACGTTTTTAAATATTCCAAACGATAACATATCATATACTAGTGTCAATAACTTATTATTCTCACTTTATAGTTTATATGTAAGTAGACTAATTATAATACCACTAATTGTATAATTATATATAACTATATTACTTTTTAATCAATAACATTACAGTGTCGTTAAATAGATTCACAATTCATGGATAAATCAATCAGGAAATTTAGGAGCGAAATTTTATTTTAATTAATATCACTTCATCTTTTTAATAAATATTTTAAAAAATTGATAAGTGACCATTATAAAAAAAATTAAAAGCATAGGTAAAGCAACCCCAACCTACTTTTCTCGACTTCAGGAACTCGAAAGCCAAATTAAAGCTGTCTCTTTTTCTCTCTCTAGCAGCCTCTGTTTTTTTCCTCTCTTTCAAACTTTCTCTCTCTTTTCTCATCTCTGCGATTTTGATATTCTCTCCCGATTGTCCCGCTTGAATTACGCATCCGATCTCTCCGATCATCACCGATCCACGTTTACACTGATCGTTTTGAGCAGGCAGAGTGAATTTAAAATTAAAAAAAAAAAACAGAATCAGGAGGGAGAGAATTGTGAAGAAAGAGAGAAATCGCATGAATTTGTTTGGAAGCCTGATCTTTTCATCATCGATATCGAGCCACTTTACGACTTGTCTTCTTATCTTCATCCTTCATTTTTCTCCACAGCTCCCTTCTAATAGTAATAATAATAATAATAGTAATCTTAATTCTAATCGTTTGATCAATTGAAAAAAAATCATGGAGTCGAGGAAAAACTCTGATCGTCAAATCCGTAGAGGTATTTTATTCTTTTCACCTTTTTCGATCATTCTGTTTTTTTTTTAATTTATTAAATATTTATATGTGTGTCTGAATATACGACGAATCTAGATGACTTCTGTAATAAAAGTATGTGTTCTGTAATAAAAAAAAAGTTTTTTAAATTTTCTCGGTATTAGTTTTGCCCACGTGCTAATTTCTCTGTCGGTGATTTGATTCCTTTGTGGGCTCGTTGTTTGATTTTATTGTGTCGGCATCTTTTGACGATGTGTAGGTGTTACCGTAGCTAGAATTGTCACACGTTTTTTTTGTTATAAATCGTTAATTTATTGGACCTGAATGATCGTTGATTCTTCCTTGTTTCATATATATTATCACAGCTAATTGCTTTTCAGCTGGTGGGAGGATGAAGACAAGGTCACCGTCTGTGATAGTGATTGGAGGTGGTTTTGGTGGAATCTCTGCTGCTCGTACTCTTCAAGACGCTTCCTTTCAGGTCTGTATATCCCCTTGCAACTTGGATTCATTTAGGATGATGATCATCACTTTCTCACGTTTGTGTTTTTTTTTTTAGGTTGTGGTACTGGAGTCCCGTGATAGGATTGGTGGAAGAGTTCACACTGATTACTCATTCGGTTTTCCTGTTGATCTTGGTGCATCATGGTAATCTCACAGCTCTTTTTGATCTTTTTGTTGGTTCATATATTAGTTTTTTGGTTACCATTGCTAACGCTACAGTATCTTGTTGCAGGCTGCACGGAGTGTGCAAAGAGAATCCTCTGGCACCAGTAATTGGGAGGCTGGGACTGCCCTTGTATCGTACTAGTGGTGACAATTCGGTCTTGTACGATCATGATCTTGAAAGGTATGTATAACAATTTGGATATGCCTAATCTTTGTCTCTATTTTTTTTTTTTCTTAATTCGGCATAATACTTTGTTTAATGCAGCTATGCTCTGTTTGATATGGATGGCAATCAAGTTCCTCAAGAGTTGGTAACAGAGGTTGGTGTTACATTTGAGCAGATTTTGGAAGAGGTACAAAGTCCCCCTCACATTCATTTTCTTATTTCTTTTATTACATCATATTATGATTCTTGGGTTAGTCTTTGTTTTATGCTCGTCCTAACTAGATTCTTATTTTGAAAATGCAGATCAATAAGGTCAGAGACGAGCAGGAGGCAGACATGTCAATATCTCAGGCCTTCTCAATTGTGTTTTCAAGGAAACCTGAGCTGAGGTTAGAGGGGCTTGCACACAATGTACTTCAATGGTACTTATGCCGCATGGAAGGATGGTTTGCTGCCGATGCTGACACCATCTCCGCAAAGTGTTGGGACCAGGTTTAGTTACTCTCTTCCTCTTGGAGTTAAAACATTGTTTCTTGATTGTCTGTTTAACATCCCTAAACATGTGCAGGAGGAGTTGCTTCCTGGTGGACATGGTCTTATGGTTAGAGGGTATCGCCCTGTCATCAATACTTTGTCCAAAGGGATTGATATTCGACTAGGCCATAGGTAATAAGCTTTGCGCTTTTCAAGTGTTTTTAGCATGTTTTACTTTAAAATAATCATAAAAAGTTTATATCACAAAAATAGTTTCCAAATAAAAAAAATGAAAGAGTAAAAAAGACACATATAGGGTAAATTGATCTAAAATTAGGATTTAGTTTTTGGGATCGGGTTGTGAGTTATGGTTTAGAGTCTAGAATTTATGATTTAAAATATAAAATTATTATAAATGTATTATTCAATAATAGTATCTTAATCTTTTGTTTTTTAATAAAACTTATTTTGGTTATTTTTCTTTGTGGGACATTTTGATCATAAAATATTTTCTTATGTCGTTTTAGGAGATTTGCCCTTTTTTTTTAAGGTTGTTGTAGTCATAACCTCTGGTTCTTTTGCTGCCTCAGAGTTACTAAGATTGTAAGACGGTACAATGGAGTAAAGGTAACAACAGAAAACGGTGAAACATTTGTTGCAGACGCTGCAGTGATCGCTGTTCCTCTCGGTGTCTTAAAATCCGGAACCATAACATTCGAACCAAAGCTACCAGAGTGGAAACAAGAAGCCATCAACGACCTCGGAGTAGGAATCGAAAACAAGATCATACTCCACTTCGAAAAAGTCTTCTGGCCAAAAGTAGAGTTTCTAGGAGTGGTCGCAGAAACCTCCTACGGCTGCAGCTATTTTCTAAACCTCCACAAGGCCACAGGACACCCGGTTCTGGTCTACATGCCGGCCGGTCAGCTCGCCAAAGACATCGAGAAGATGTCTGATGAAGCAGCTGCGAATTTCGCCGTCTTGCAGCTCCAGAGGATTCTTCCTGACGCTCTGCCTCCGGTGCAGTATCTTGTATCGAGGTGGGGGTCTGATGTGAACTCGTTGGGATCTTATAGCTATGATATCGTGGGGAAGCCTCATGATTTGTATGAGAGGCTTAGAGTTCCGGTGGATAATTTATTCTTTGCCGGTGAAGCGACGAGCTCGAGTTTCCCGGGGTCGGTTCATGGGGCGTATTCAACTGGTTTGATGGCGGGTGAGGATTGTAGGATGCGTGTGTTGGAGAGGTATGGTGAGTTGAATTTGTTTCAGCCTGTGATGGGTGAAGAAGGACCTGCTTCTGTTCCTCTTCTTATATCTCGTCTCTAAAACTCATCCACCATTATCAAACCAGTCTATGCAAATCTGTTGTGCTATAAAGAACCTGAAATGATTTGGCTTGTCTTGTTGGGAAAAACAATAACTATTCTAGTGTTGGATCATTAAAACTTTTAAATGTGAACATTATGCCCTGTGATATATTTATATCCCTATTTATATATAAATTTAAATGTGAACATTATGCCTTGTGATTTAAGTATTTACTTTTCTTCCTTCTGCTATGAGTTATATAGCCTATAGCTCATTTCTCTCTTATTCTGTGGAATTTTAGTATGCTATTTGCTTACACTATGTTATAAATTTTCATGTAAATATATTTTCTTTTAATTTGTATACTGTTAACAAATCGATTTTTTTTAAGATTTTTTTTTTGAATGTTAAATTTTATTCAAACCAAAAACCCACTTTGTGTTACATTTACAAATGCTTAATATGAAGGAATAAAAATTGTAACATTTATGATCTACTCTTTCTATGAACCTGAAACTGGCCTTGTGGAAAATTGTAAAATTGTAAAATTGTAACATTTATGATCTACTCTTTCTATGAACCTGAACCTGAAATTGTAACATTTATGCTCTACTCTTCCAGGAAAACCAGTATCTAAGACGGTAAGACCCCTCTCCAAGCGAGCATCCCCTGCTCTTTGTACAGAAAGAAATCTATTTCTTGTATTCCTATCTATGGTTCTGATCAGAATTGCTGAAGTTGAAGGCTTCTCTCCATGCCTCCGTCCATTTCTTTCCAACCATATACCATTTTTCTAAGATTGAAGACTAGTAAACATTTAATCAGATAGTTTTCACTATTTCACAAAAGAAATACACAATGCAATCAAAGAAAAAACAATGGCCTGTACGTTATAACTCATAGTAAGACAAAAACCAGATTTTATATTAAACATTTTCTATTAATTTATATGATTGACAATCATTTTTACTAAAATTTGAAACTTCTATTTCATAATATATTAATATTAAGAGATATTTAATCAAACCACTGAACTGAAAATGTTTTACTACCTTGACCTAAACACAATGCTATCAAAGCAAAATCATAGCCTGTAACTCAGAATAACTTCTTTCAAAACAAAAAAAAACTCAGAATAACCACTTACGAGGAAGAAAATGTAGAACAGAACTTTTAGGGTCCAATGTTACAAATGTGAAATAGAAAGCGCTGTGAATTGCAATAATGAGTATGTTGAGGGGTATGTTGATAAATTTCATAAATTACGAAATGGAGAAAATAAGATAAGAGTAGAACAGAGTTTAGTTCATCCTCTCCAGTTTCTTCTCGGTATTTCAGTACGGTATATTTGTCATTTCGTACGAAGCAGACCTTTTGATAAACTAGTCCAGATTCCATTATGGTTTCTTCTACGATCTTTCTGAATCCTCGAGTATGAAAAGCAACTAAAAGTGAGCGATCACAAAGCCAAAACATACAAACGTACGAGAAGGAGGCTAAAGGAGAAGATGGTACACGATCATTATGCAGATTGTTACGTACCAAATACATTAAAGAGGATCTACAAATCAGATAACACAGATCATACTAAGCCAGAATAGGTAGAGATCTGCCATATTTGCCACAAAAGTTCTTTTATCAAGATCCCATGATCATCCAGCATCCCTTATAATTATTCCATAAGCTTCACATCCTCCACATGATTCAGATATGTGTGAACATAATATCTCCCCCCACTTCCAAACGCTCCCATTCCTTGTATTACAACTCTTGTTACAGTTTCTTTTTCGAAATTTCAGTAGAAAACATGGAAATGGTCAGATGAATATCTGGGCGACATAACAAATTCATTCGGACCAGTCCCTCCAACAACCTCTAAATAGTCATGTGGACCAACTACATCTTTCCACATAGGGGGCAATATGTAAACAAGTTTGGACCATTCATGTCTTTCGGTGTTTTGTAGAACCCACAACTCCATATCTTCACTTCCGGCATAAAAACCGCCACTTACTGATATAGCCAGTTTACCGTAGCAGTCTAGCAGCTCCGGATAGAGTATCCTTTCCGGGAACTTAACAAAGCTGTACTTCTCAGATCTAACATCAAAGCATATATATCATCATAAGATCACCACTCCCATCTGTAGCAGTCTCAGTGTAATAGAAAACACCACTGATGCATGTTTTATGTCTACGTCGAGAAGAAGTACCTGTGGTACGCAACATTCAGTCATTTTGCATGTCGGTTTCTCAGTTCCTCCTAATGTCAGTACTTGATGCTCCAGGTCTGTTGTTGCGATGACGGATCATTAACATCATGGTCCCTGGATAGCAACTGAAGCTATAGAAAAGAGTTTGCGACGAAACCAGGTAGGAGCCGAAGCAGTGACACCCGTTCAATACCCTGATCACGATTCACAATCTGATAAGCGATTGGGTCCATATCTTGGGCTTCGAATAAATAGTTAATGGGCTGTGTGGCTCTGTGTCCTAGTCTAACTATCTATTTCTGCTGACGTAAGGCCCAAACTTGAAGTTCAGATGCCCCATGTGGATGAGCGGGAGTCTTCCCGTGCGAAAATTCATAAGAGCATGATCATCGGGGGTTCTTAGAGTAGGATTCTTAACGGAATATAAGAACCCGTATCTTAATTTTTAACTTAAAAAAGTTAAAAACCGGCTCTTAAAACTCTTATTTAAGAACCGGTTCTTAGCTTTTTTAGTTAAAAGTTAAAAGACGGGTTCTTATATTCCGTTAAGAACCCACCCTAAGAACCCCCAATAATCATGCTCTAACGAACATAAGCGCTTGAAAATAAAATGTCTTAATTTGTATAAAAATAAATACTATTCACAGATGAAAAACACCAAAAAAATATAACATTCATTCTAAACATAACTTATCATATTCTTATTATGCAAATTGATGACTAAACTTTCATTTTTAATATCTAGAAACTGCTTTAATGGAAAGATAACCAATTTCACTTCATCATATTTTTTTATCTTATTTTCTATTATTGTCAGTTTTTCTATTTAAAAATATTATCTGGGTATTCTACTAATAAAACTACGAAAATGTCATTAGAAATCCATAAGATCATAAGAATCAATCTTTTCTTAATTTTTTTACCCAGCCCATATTTAACTTATCCAAATTACTATAACATAAATCCATACACTATACGTAGATATCTTTTTTAGTATACTTAATTAAAAATATTTTAATCAAAAACAACAACTATTGCAAAAGATGCCCTATTAAGTATATAAAAAAACGCTGCCCTAGGCGAACGCTTCATTTTTCATAAGCTCTGAGTCTTCTCCATCTCACGCATAATTACAACATCATTATTGGAGTTATATATTATAATTTTCATATATATTTAATTATGAGCCTATGAAAAACTTGAAAAATTTGTTAAAGTCTCTCGCTTATATTTAATTGTGGAAGATTTTAGTTTATAATTTTGATGTAGATATGGACTTATCTATACTATTAAAAGAGAAGTCATGACTTATTTCATAAGATATTTTAAATGGACCATCCCTAGAAAGTTGCTTACATTATTTTTTTTGTATTTTCATAACAATATCCTAACAAGATATTTAATCTATACTATTAAAAGAGAAGTCATGACTTATTTCATAAGATATTTTAAATGGACCATCCCTAGAAAGTTGCTTACATTATTTTTTTTGTATTTTCATAACAATATCCTAACAAGATATTTAATCTATACTATTAAAAGAGAAGTCATGACTTATTTCATGTGTGATATTTTAAATGGACTATCCCTAAAAAGTTGCTTACATTATTTTTTTTGTATTTTCATAACAATATCCTAACAAGATATTTAATTATATTTTTATTCCACCCAAATATTATTAATAATGGATAATTTCGAAAATATATTTATTCCATCAATATATAATTATAGTTGCATATAACCATTTATAATCTACTTAATAATAATAACATTTAATTATTCTAGAGTTAATACCTACATATGATCTAATTAATAATAATAACAATTAACATTTATTATGCAAATAAAATAATGTTAGAATTTCACCATGCAAATAATAAAATCAAATCAAATATTAAAATCCTAACACTACTGTATTTTCATAATAAGTGTTATTATTATTAATTATGTTATACATTACATGTATCAATATTTATATAAATGTTGTGTTAACAAACATGTATTGATAAATATATAATATTTTAAATATATATATACTGTAGTGATGAATTTTTCATGCGTGGTTTTTTCATTTGGACCATTCTTTAAAATTTTATCAAATTTTACATGAATTAATTATAATATTTATATTTTAATTGAATAACAATAAATATTTTTTAAGAAAGTTCTAAAAAATCTTTTTAAAATATTTTCAGAATAAATTTAAATCTTATATCCATAAGTAATTAATTTTAATTTTAGTTATCATAAACTGTAATTAGAAATTAAAAATTATTTTAGTTTTGATTTATATATGAAAATGTAAAATTATGTAAAGTATTATAATTATATATTCACTGATAATAACACTCTAAACTGATAAATTTTCAAAAATAAAATTTACAAAGATTTTGTTAGAAATATTCATTTCTATTTCAAATTAAAAGAATATATTTTATCCAACTTAGTGTATTTCTCAAATATGATATTTACTACAAACATATTTTGAAGTACAATGTATTATAGTTTTTCTTTAAAAGAAATTCTTTACAGTATCTTAAAAATATATTTTCTACTATATAGATCCAATTTAATTTGCTTTCATATAAATTTAAAATAAAAAGTATGTAAAGTAATATTGTTACATAATAAAGTTTCCAAAATAATTTTTGTTACAAAAACATAAAATTTATAGTAATAATATATAAGCTACGTAAACATAGCTATTATAGAATTACATAATATATAACACTAAATTACGTTAAGTTATTGGTAAATTTTGTTATATAAACTAAAATATTTTAGTATATAAATAAAAAAAACCCGCACGGCTGTGCGGGTCAAGATCTAGTATGTGTTTAAAAAGGACTTAGTATTTCATTAACTCCTGACGATCTACAAGAAGTAAGGGGAACAGGTAGAAATATTAATAAGAATGTGATGAAGTTAAACGTCCATCCACATGTAAGTCAATCATGGTGAAAATAGACAAAAAGTTTCTAAATACCAAATACTCAATAATTTAAGTTTGAGTCCTTGAAAAGTTTTCGTCAACGATCATCAAAAGCTTTTCAATTCATCGTAGCTCAGAACAGTACTGTATGAAAGTTAGTCCGTGGCAACTGTCATACCAAAAGAAACAAAAAAAAAATATAAATTACACATTTTTTTACTGAAAATACACATTTGTTCATAATTGGATTGACTTGTAAAAAAAAAAGATGACCTCACACACATACAAGTACGCAACACATAATACATAACATTGACTCATAGTCGTACCACAAACCCATTTGCATTTTCCACCAATTATAGAATTATCTTCTTCACATCACCTTTTGCCAATAATAATTAGCAGCTTTCTATTGGATTTTTCTATAAAATATGTAAATGAGAAGAGAATATTAAAGTCTTTTGCATGTCCTGTTAAATGATACAGAACAAAAGCGTTAGGTAGCATTCTCAGTTCTACGGCGACCTTCATTTTCTCGTTTCTGTGTAAACGATTCAAATCAATCAACTTCAAACTCTTATAACCAAAGTTCTAATTTTTCCTTATATTTTGTTGACTAGTTAACAAAATTTTTGCTCTCGAAAGAAATTCTAACTTTGGAACGTTGAAGCATTTTATTTGACTGCAATAATCTCAATTTAGTAGAGAAATAATTGAGAAGATGTAGCTAGCTAGAGTTCCCCACATCCATGGAATAGTTATTGTTACAAAGGTGCAAGGACCAGCTCTAGCATCCAAATAATTTGGAAGCTTTAAATCTTCTTTTTCTACTTAAAATATAATAGAAAATTGTCGTTTATACTTTCACATTATTATCGGCAGCTTTTAAACTGTAAGCTGGAATTTTGTTATTCATAGAAAATAAATCAACTAAATCTACATAAAACACATATGTTAATTAATCAAATCACTGATAGTCTATCCTTTTCACTCTCATTTGGCATTGAGAAACACTTAAGCTTATCGTAAGGTCCCTATTCCCGTTTCAAAACTATCAAAAGTTAGTTCTTACGTATAGTCAATCATCAAATCATCTATAAACTTATAATATGTATATCTATCAGATACTCCTTATATACTATATTTAATAAAGTAGATATATAGCTATTTATACACATAATATGTAGGACAAAATCCGATTTAAATTATGTACTTGTTCTTTAAAATATAAATTAGTTGAATTAAATTGTAGTATTATATATAAGCACATTATTGCGTGAATTAGTTATGCATGCATTTATTAGACAAGACAGTATACTTACCAGTTATAGATGATATATAGATAGACGACGTCTGAAGTCATTAGCAAGCTCGGAGATATATACTTCATGAGTTTAGTGTCATCCTTATCCATCATTTACGGTTGATTAATGATTTACTAAATAGCAAGAGTAGAATACATGATGTAAACATAGTGGAATACAAGGTACGATTCATGTAGAACAAATACGATAATGTACATTGTAGTTAATTAGTATAGAACTATCGGGGCAGAAAAAATATGTCAACGCGGTGATCGAAAAATTGTATACGAATGTATCTAATTTAAAGAAGGAAAATTCCATAAAAATACTCCAAATAAATTTTGTTAAGTTTTTTAATATCCAATTTTTCTCACTATCCACTTTAATACTTCAACTAATTATTTTTCCCATTTTAACATATAAACTTTTAATACCCAAACTATTTTTATTTTAATCAAAAATATTAATAAGTTTCAAACGAAATTTAAAAAAAATCTTCAAAATCTAAGAAAAATATTCTAAATTCCTACTTTTATTTTAAGTTATCGGAAAAAAATTAACTAAATAATGGAAAATATTTTAAATTTATAAAAACTTAATTTTGATAGAAAAATAATAAATTTTTTTTCTATTCCCAAAAAGAAACAATTTTGATATTTAAAAATTAAAATTTCTATTACAAAATTTAAGACTATCCACAATTTAGTTACTTTTATTTCTAAGACTTAAAATAAAACTAGAATTTTAAATATTTTGTGAATTTTAGAGATTTTTTAAAACAATTATTTGAAACTTCTTAATATTTTTGATTAAAATAAAAACAGTTTGTGTATTAAAAAGAGCACCGTTTTAAAAGTTTATGTATTAAAATGGGAAAAATAATTAGTTGGGGTATTAAAATCGGTAGCAAAAAAATTTTGGGTATTAAAACGCTTAACATAATTTAGTTGGAATTTTTTTATGGAATTTTTTCTTTAAAGAATTAACCAACTTTATGATGAAATGTTTAGGAAAAAAACTTTTACGATGAAACAAAGAGTGACCAAAACATTCATAAAGAGAATATATGTACATATGAGTCTGTAAATGTCTTGTTGTCAAAAAAAAAAAAAAACATATGTACATATTTCTCATATTAGTTTAGTTCTATTTACCATATATTGCTCATATATATAGAAACTTATCGTCATGTAATTTTTCATGACATTTAGCAAAGAGATAGGAGAGAATATACAAATTCTTTAATTTTTATTTGCTCTCACAAACACCCACCACTTGATATTTCAAACTAGTATTAGTCTCCTAATTCCTATTTCAGCAGGTTCACCTTCATTTATTTAATACATAACGAACTACATTACTTTTGACCCCAAAAAAAACCCAACTACATTACTGTCGCAGAAAAACTAGAGTTCTGCAGATGATTGAACCGTTAATTAAGTATTGTAGTTGGTTTCAAATATCCTCGATTATATATTGTAATAGCCTGGGTTATTATAAGAAATTTTAATCTACAACAACCCAAAAGCTATAAAACTAAGCATAAATAAAATTAACATTATTAGACAACCCCCATTGAACTAGTTAGCTGGCTTAACTTTTCGTAAGTTTTACACATCAAAAAGGTTTATAAGTTATAACTTATAACACATGCATGCGGTTTTTTTTTGCTAACTTCACACATGCACATGCATGCAGTTGCACAAACAAATAAGTTATATGATATAGTATAGTTTTTTGGTACGAATGTTAAATTTGCAATAATATAGTTTCTTCCATTTGCGTTATCAAATTCAAATAACATGTGCTATATAACCTTAATTTAAACTAATATGATTATTGACTGCCGAAAACAACAATCGAAAAATAATTCAAAAATGTAATACAGTAAAATTGCATGAAGAACTTTTGTTACACAAGTGTAATGTGTAAAATAGTTTCTACTTGCATTCTTTTTTATATAACCTTTTAATACCTATATGTAAGCTTCCTTAGAATTATTGAGAACACAAGTGTTATTAGCTTTGTTCCCGAAACTGACGAGCGGGTGAGTGGTGACGTCGCGTCGTTGAATCTTCTTTGATGATTACATAAGATGGATCCCACTATTTTCTGTCAATTTAGGTTTGGCATTATCATTACGACATTATCCATGCACAAACCAAATCAGACAAATTATTATTTTCTCCTAATAATTAAAAATGGCATTTGCCCCCAAAAAATAACAACGAAAAATATTGTTCAACAGTTAACACACACGAAAAAATATTATATATGAAGTTTAAAAGTAAGTATATCAAAAATAAGTTTGATTTTTATTTTGGCATTGTATATTTTTGTCGCAAAGCATCTCAAATTTCTTGCTAGTTTTTTTTTGTCGATACATGTTTGTATGAGTATCACTGGACTTTTTAGTTATATAATTATAAATTTATCATGCATAGACATAAATAAAAACTGTATTAAATAGTTACTTCATAACATCTATGGTGGTGATTGGTAATAAATAAAAAATAATGTAAATGAAAAAGTGAAAGCCAGCGAAAAACAAAACAAATGGTAAGAGGAGAGGAAATAAGAGAGTTAGAGTAAATATATTTTTCTAGTAAATATCAAAATAAATTTTAGAATGTTTTTTTGTCTGCACAGTAAATGACTGAAAAGGTGAAAACCTTCATTTCACCTAATAGGAAAAGATTTAGCTGAATTTAGAGTAAATTTATTTTCAGAGTAAATATTTACTCTATTGATACCGTCACACCCTATATACTTCATGTCTCTTTCTCAAAATAATAAAAATAATCTATACTTCATGTCTCGTGATGAAAATCAGTTACGAACTAGTTATACGCGGTTTAATTTCGAAGGTTACAGTGGTACACTTTCTGCTGCCCAATAAAAACGATTGTTTTTTCTTTTGACCAAAAGAAAAACGATTGTTAAACAAAACATAAATGAGTGTTACACTTGCATGCATATAGATTAACTCTATATCCTACATACCTAGAATATACTAATATATTGATATGATTAAAAGGCAGGAATGATTGTGAATACTTCACACAGTCTGGCAATTTTAAAGCTCTTACCCTTCGTTGCTTCACTCTTAAGGTTTGCGTTTAAAGAACTAACTTCATCTATATGTGGCATACCACTGTAAATTAATCATAATTTTTGAAAAAAAAATGTTTACTTGGTTGCATACATATATATAGTATGTCTTAATTTTTGACACAAATAAAATATTGTAACCAATAAATAAATAAATCGAAAATATATGTATTGCTTATGCTGAAGAGCATTTAGTTCACTAATTACGGTTACAATAGATCAATAAGATTAAGCTTGGTAAAACATCAAATGATCTGAAATATCACAAAACTTTTGAGTCACTAATTATCATATGGAAGAATTAGGTACTGTTTTACTATAAAATAAAGGTTAATTATTCCTTGCTCAAAAAATAAAATAAGGTCAATTAATATGGATGCATTCTAATATTTATGAAATAAATTACAAGGTTTCGTGAGCATTATTCACTGGTATACAGTGGCGGAGCTACACTAGTGGAGAGGGGGGCAGCTGCCCCAGATAAAACAAAATATTTATCCAAATCGTTACGTAATTAACCAAAATTTCACTAGATCACTTTGTCTTGCCTCCGTTGAAATTTTCTTCCTGCCCCCACCAAACCTTCGTTCAAGCCTCACATCTCTCTATTTCAGTTTTTTTTTTCTAATCTCATATTTATCAGTTGTAATAAATTATTGGTATTTTTCTATTTTGCATATACACTAATATCCATGACAAAATATTCAATGCATTTTTGTATTTTATTTAAAGAAGTTTGTTCAGTAACTTTCATTGTTCAATAACTCTTTTATATATTTTTTATTGGTTAACTATTTTGATGAGGTAATTAGGTTTTTATTATTTCCTCATGAGCCATAATTAGATTATTTTCTTTACAAATTCCATATACATTTTTTATTAAAAATATTTAAGTTATATGTTAAATCATATAAATAATAATAAATATTTATTTAAAAATACCAGCTGTTTATCACTTTATTTAATAATAAATATTTATTTATTTATATAAATAATTTATTTAATAGTAAATATTATTTGAAAAAAAATTATGTCCCTGATAAAAAAAGTTTCTGGCTTCGCCACCGCTCGTATATCATCTTGCTCGAAACATAAGAGTCGTGTAGTAACAAGAAACAAAATAACAACAAAATGTGAAAATTCCAATGTTAGTGTATATATACGCATGTATCATTAAGCTACTACTACTACAACAGCTCACAAATCATTAAACCTAACATGGTTTCATCATCAGCAATATCAAATCATAGGATTACCAAAACACTAATTACTTTACTCATCTTAAACTTCTTATACCTATTTCAAACCACTTCAGCTGTAACCAAAACCAATTCCTACTCCCACTTCTCAAGATTCTCAAGACATCAAAGCTCATCATCATCAAGAACCCAACAAGGGTTCCTCGCATCGGTCCAAGAGAGTATGAACCATGCCCTGCGGGCTCGTTCTCTCGCCTTCAACCTCACTCTTTCTCATCGAACAGCAGAACTCCACATAGTCGATCCCATCCACGACTGCCTTGAGCTACTCGACGACACACTTGAAATGTTGTCTCGCATCACTTCAAGTGATGACGAAGAAGATGTTCACACATGGCTAAGCGCAACACTCACGAAACAAGACACTTGTGAGCAGAGCCTCCAAGAAAAATCCAACTCTTATAACCACGGAATTGCGATGGATTTTGTCGCAAGAAACCTATCAGGTTTACTTACTAACGCACTTGAGTTGTTCGTATCCGTGAAGTCTAAACCCCAGAGGCTCTTGTCGGAGCATGAGCATTTTCCGAGGTTTGTTACTTCACCGGAGGAGCGGAGGGTTCTAGAAGCTCCGGTGAAGGAACTGAAGATTGATGCCGTGGTGGCTGCAGACGGAAGTGGAACCCACAAGACCGTTGGAGAAGCGTTGTTGGCTACTTCATTGGCGAGTAGTGGGGGAAGGACCGTGATTCACTTGAAAGCTGGGACCTATAACGAGAACATTGACATCCCGACGAAGCAGAAGAACGTTATGTTAGTTGGTGATGGGAAAGGCAGAACGGTCATAGTAGGTAGCAGAAGTAACAGAGGCGGCTACACTACTTACAAGACTGCCACCGTCGGTAAGATATTATTATTCAATGATTATATAAACTCTTTCCATTCCATAAAAATAAATATTTTATAGCAAAAAATGTTTATACATAAATTTTATGATTACTATTAATTTATTAATATTCTTAAGATTAAACTAAATTTTTTATAAAGGTTATAAAACCTGTTATTAGTTTGATTTTATTAAAAACTGACAATTATAGAAAACAAAGTATTTATAATACAAATTAATGTATTTTACATATGTTTAAAACATATATCTATCATTAAATATGTGTGTGTTTGAATTTAAGGAACTAATATAATTGCCACAAATAAAAAGATAACTATAAGTCTTTTGAATTTTGATGTATTGATTTTTTGAGGTTTAGAAAATATATAAATCAAATGAAATAAGTTTTTTTTTTTCCTTTTAATAAAGTTTTAAACAAATTTAAGAAAATTGAGTTTTGATCAGTTTTTTGTACGGTTTATTTTCTTAACGATTTTGTTGGTACAGCTTAATCAGATTCAGACCGGTTAACTAGTTTAGTTTTGTTATGTCTTTTAAAAATTTTGGAAGCTGCTATGGGAGATGGGTTTATAGCGCGCGACATAACAATCGTGAACAGTGCTGGACCCAGCTCAGAGCAAGCGGTGGCCCTCCGTGTCGGAGCAGACAAATCCGTCGTGTACCGATGCTCCATCGAAGGATACCAAGACTCACTCTACACTCACTCTAAGCGACAATTCTACCGAGACACAGACATCACTGGAACCGTCGACTACATATTCGGAAACTCCGCCGCAGTGTTCCAGTCCTGCAACATCGTCGCCCGTAAGCCCTTACCGGGTCAGACAAACTTCGTGACGGCGCAAGGGCGGAGCAACCCGGGTCAGAACACCGGAATCTCTATACAGAACTGCAAGATCACGGCGCAGTCGACGACTTACCTTGGCCGGCCGTGGAAAGAGTATTCAAGAACGGTGGTGATGCAGTCTTTCCTCGACGGGTCGATTCACCCGTCGGGTTGGTCTCCTTGGTCGGGTGGTTTCGGGCTTAAAACTCTGTTTTACGCGGAGTTTGGTAACTCGGGTCCTGGATCATCGGTTTCGGGTCGGGTTAAATGGGCCGGGTACCATTCGTCTTTAACGGTGAAGGAAGCGGAAGGGTTCACTGTCGCTAATTTCATTGGCGGGACGATGTGGTTGCCGTCAACGGGCGTTAGTTTCGACTCTGGCCTTGTGAAGTGAGCTTAATTACAAATCTACAATTAAGCTCGTATATGACAATTATCTTAACTGTGTTATAGTCATCATAACTGAATTATGACTTGTGAAGTTGTGAGTAATACTGTGTGCAGAATATTCCCTTTCTATTATTTGTTTATCAAAAGTAAGTTAAAAAAGATGCCGAATAAAATTTGTATATGTTGCAGGACTTTTTATTTTATTTTTTATGTTGCAGGATTTTTACTACTAATATGTGTGTTTATTGTAAAATTTATATATATTTTATATCGTAGATAGTCGTTTTAGTTTTTCTGTTTAGTTAGTGACTGCGAATAACTAGACATACATCTTGTTAGCAAGAGATAAGAATTTAACAATGTATAATAAGTTGAAGGGTATTGTTGTTACTGAGCTGTAAACCAGACTATGTGAACTATATTGGACTGAAATTGTAGGCCGTTGATAAGGCCCAAGCCCATCCAGTAAGAGGTATGAAGACTGCGAATAAACGATGATGATAAAAGACTTGTAAACCCGTACTTAAGACATAACACACTCACTAATCTTGGATTATGCTATTTTGGCCAACTTATTTTGTTCCTTTTCTTAATAATATTTGTCAAATGGTTGGTCTATTAATATAGAAATGTGTACACTAGTCCAAATTCCAATTATTCAAAAAGGCTACATGCGATGGTTTTGAGTTTTTCTTCATGCATACGCCAGAAGTTTTTTTTAATCGAAATATTGTACGATGCAGCCTAGTTTGTGTACTACACTGTGCACATGCTACAAATAAAATGCGTGCTTGTAGCTAGCAATTTTTTTTTAAGCTAAGAGTGTTTAGAGCATCTCCAACCCAACCTCAAATCCTTAAATTTTGAGGTTTTGTGTTACTCTAACCCAATTTCAAATTTTCAAAACTACCTTGTATTTTTTTTTGGTTCTTATAGTTATTTTTTCGTGAATATTAGTAATTTTTGTTAATATCAAAGATTATAATATAAATAAATAAAATTTTAAAGATTTTTTTGAGGATTCATGGTTGAAGTAACCAACCCTCAAATTTTCCTTTTGAAGTTTTACTCCCCTTAAAATGAATTCTTGGATTAGAGATGCTCTTAATTGTTTTTCATTTCTAATATAGATTTATGAACATAATTATCTTAAGAGTTTTGTTTTGTTTCTCCTTAGTTTAATCTGGCAACTTAGTTTTATTAAACATAAATCAGCTAATTTTTTATGTCAATTTACTTTTATATTGCTTTTTCCCCTAGAGTAAGAGGTCATATAGAGAAATTTTGGTACCTTGGTTATTAAAGTATGTGTTCATTGTCATATCAATGACGGTTTGAATACCACAGCCTCGTAAATCGTTCCATCACCCAACATCAAAGAAGCTTATCTGGCTTGTTGCTACTTACTATTCTTTCTGTTTCATTATAAGTGTCGTTTTAGGTTTCGCTACACGAATTATAAAAATAATTAATTTTGTATATTTCCTATAAAAAAACACTATTACCTATACACCTAACCATATTTCAACCAATAGAAAAATAAATTTTGCATAAAATTAATAAATTTTGCATTGAAAATCGAAAACGACATTTATTTTGTAACGAAAAAAATTCTCTAAAATGACAATTAATATGAAACGGATGGAGTAATGTTTACTCACAACAGTCTCTATTAGTAGAACGAACGAACGAATTAATTGTGATTTTTATTGGTTAACTATTATTTTTGAAACTGAATAATTCTGATCAAATGGTTGGTCTATTAATAGCTAATTTAATGTCATCGTATATCAGTCCAAATTCTAAACTATTCAAAGATGCTATGTATCCGCCCAAAAAATATCGAAATTAGGTATGATGGGGATTAGTTTGAATATCATAGCCCACATGTTATAAACAAGTATTTGTTGAACTAAAATGAAAGAAGTTAGCTCAATATATTTTAAAAACATGAGTAGTTAATTTAATTGATGTTTTGGTCTTGTGGACATGCAAGATGAAAAGTTTAAAATGGACTAAGAGTTGTATATTATAGAATTTCTTTTACAATTTAGCCACTCTGAATTGGATACTAGCAATCTACATTTTAACACCATACATGAACTTTCGGATATGTAAGCACTCGTTGAAACTTCTAAACGATGGAAAAATATAATATAGAGTTTTATTTTGTGTGAGAGCCTTATACCAACTAATCATAATTGAAGAATAGTGATTAACAATAATTAAATAAAAATTTTAAATGAAAATAAAAGAGTTAATTAGGAAGTGGTCTTCGTTTGGACTTGGAGTATTAAAATCTTGCCTCTCCAACAATAGGCAAGATTGGCCCACCTTTTCTTTTTACACGGTTCCGGTTTCTCAACACAGACAACCAAACAAGAATCAAACAATGCTTCTGTACATATGTATATTTGCATGTATGCGGACACTGGACACTAAATTTATCCCACGTGCAAACCTCTTTCAAACCTTTTGTTTCTGTCCGTTTATTTAAAATTTTGCGAGTTTTATAAGCCTTAGCGTTATTTATACATTCTATTATTGTGAACATGTTTAATTACTACGATCTTTCATATTTTGGAGTTTCAAACTCATAGCATGGTCTGTCGCTCTTCAAATTTTGTTTTTGACCGATACCTGATCTTTATCTCTTTTGTTTGAACTTTTCTTTGGTCATTCTTTTAAGCAAATTTGTTTGAACCACAATAATCATAAACATTTTTTTTTAATAATCATAAACATGTTTAATCACTTTTCAGATTTCTTCAATTACAATGTACACTAGAGATGTTTTACCCATTTTTTTGGATATAATATTTTAAAAATATAAAACAGACATTGTATTATTGTGTTTAAAATTACTTGAACATAATAAAAATTACTTGCACATAAAAAAAAATTACTTGAAAGATTTCTTCAGTCATTGTTTCGTTTCATGAAATAAAAAACAAATAATGAAAGAAACGCCGTCATGTTATTCACCGGAAAAAGCAACAGCGTAGCCACGTCAGCAATTACGAGCAGATTCGCCGACAGTTGTAACGTCAAGCTTAATCAGCCGTCTTCTTTTTTACAAACGTAATAATAAAACAACTGACCATAAAAGGAGGCCTCAGTGATGAATGATGACGTAGTTTTTTCACACGTTTCTGGTTCCAAACGTGAACAACGATGTGTTATTTTTTTTTCAGTTTCACAGTTGTCTTCATCTATTATTCACTAGGCCAATACCATTTGTTATTTTCTATTTGTTTTTTTATATTAATATACCGTTTTCCTAACGATTTTCTAGACCTAAGGGACTAATATGTGTCGCTGCGGTCCGAATATGAAATCCACTCAGGTGGCAGTACTCACAGCTGTGAGACTTTTACCACCAGAGCTAGAGGGAGTATTTGTTTTACATTATTAGCTGTGTTAGAAATATGAGAGAAGTGTTGCTGTGAAAGTTGTGTCTTTCTCATTAGCTCTCACTATCAATATATAGTGGAGGTTCATAAGGGTTTACAACAAGGAGAGTATCTACACATTTATTACATATTGACCACAAATATCTAGACTTGGTCAAAGCTCATAAATTCTCCGGTTGAATGAGTCTTCATCTTGACTAGTCTTGGTCGGATGTAGACGGACCGGAGACGGGTGTAGACGGACCGGATAGTCGGGTCAGATGTAAACCTCCTTGATGGTTAATGGCAATCCACATATCCATATCATGGATTTATAACACTCCCCCTTGGATGCCATAACCATATCGGGCTTGTAATGTGCTAACGTTGCCTCGTTAAAACCTCTCCCGGAAAACCCAAAACCCAATGTGGTAAAAAGGGAAACCAAGGACAGGAAAAAGAGTACAACACACATTACTCCCCCTGATTTGGACATCACTGAAGGTCCTTGAGTCTTCGCATGCCAATCTGCTGCGTAAGCTTCCTGAATGTGCTGGTGGGAAGTGACTTGGTGAAGAGGTCGGCTGAGTTCTCACTTGACCGGATTTGAGTGACGCTGACCTCCTTGGCTTTCTGCAACTCATGTGTGAAGAAGAACTTGGGTAGTATATGTTTGGTTCGGTCACCTTTGATATACCCATCTTTGAGTTGAGCAATGCAGGCTGCATTATCCTCATATATGATGGTCGGACCATTGTCCTCGACCATTCCACTATCTGATCGGATGTGTTGAGTCATAGACCTCAACCATACACACTCACGACTTGCCTCATGCATGGCTAAGATTTC
>NC_027751.1:52084167-52094988 GCF_000695525.1 Brassica oleracea var. oleracea
CCTCGGCTGCGACCAAGATGGTCTCGTGGTTGAAATCCACGGCCACGTGGTTGAAATCCACGGTTACGACCTTGCCATCTACCACGGCCTCTCATGCGACCATGGTATGACTCTCTTGGAGTCTCATCCTTTGGCTCTACGGCCGCATGTGCCTCAGGCAATGCTTTAGCACCAGGAGGCCTTAGCTCACTGTTCATCATGAGCAACTCATTGTTTTGCTCAGCTAGCAACAAACAAGAGATTAAGGCAGCATAAGTGGAGAAACCCTTCTCTCGGTACTGTTGCTGAAGCACAACATTGCTGGTGTGGAATGTGGAGAATGTTTTCTCCAACATATCAACATCAGTAATAGTCTCACCACAAAGTTTCAACTTTGAGACTATTTTGAACAAAGCCGAGTTATACTCTTCCACAGACTTATAGTCTTGGATTCTCAGGTTTCTCCAATCATAAAGGGCTTTTGGCAATATCACAGTTTTCTGATGATTAAACCTGGTTTTCAACTCTGTCCAAAGTTCCAGAGGATTCTCAATTGTGAGATACTGGTCATTGAGACCTTCAGCAAGGTGATGGCGAATGACAACAAGTGCCTTGTAATTATCCTTGTCTGATGGCTCAGTGCCTTCAGTGATAGTATCACCAAGGTTTCTGGACCTTAAGAGGAATTTGGTATCAAGCTCCCATTGGTGGTAATTATCTCCGGAGAGATTGAGGAAAGCATATTCAAGGTTGTTGATTTTCGACATCTTTTTCACCACAAGAATCTGAGCGGACCACCGTGAGAGAGAGGCTGAGAGTTGGCCGGAATTTGAGAGAGAGAGGAGTTTTCCGGCGGAGAGAGAGAGGTGGCCTGGTGGAGAGGAGGCTGAGCGCCGATGGAGCAAAGGCTGAGCACCGGAGGAGCTGGCCGGAAAGGGGAACGTCGGCTGAGAGAGATTTCTCAGGTGGAGAGCACAATCGTGCTGATAACGTGTTAGAAATATGAGAGAAGTGTTGCTGTGAAAGTTGTGTCTTTCTCATTAGCTCTCACTATCAATATATAGTGGAGGTTCACAAGGGTTTACAACAAGGAGAGAATCTCGCATTTAATACATATTGACCACATTCATTACAAAGATATAGACTTGGTCAAAGCTCATAAATGCTCCGGCTGAATGAGTCTTCATCTTGACTAGTCTTGGACGGATGTAGACGGACCGGAGACGGGTGTAGACGGACCGGATAGTCGGGTCAGATGTAAACCTCCTTGATGGTTAATGGCAATCCACATATCTATATCATGGATTTATAACAAGCTGAATAATTTTAATTTTATTCCCAACGACTAACTGTTAATTACAGAAAATGAAGCGGAGAATCAAATAAAAACGATTGGTGTAGGCGTGTAGCTAATACTAATCAAGTAATTAAAGCAGAAATTAAAAGTTAAAGATAAGAGAGAAAGGAATGTGGGGGTGGGTAAAGGCCATAGCCATGTGCCTTCATGTGGTGGTTGGCCCATTAGTGGCCCCACTCTACCACTTCTTAACCTCCTTCTTTAGCTAATCTCTATTATTTAATTTAAAATTATTACTATTCATTTAGTTAGACTCCAGATACTTATTACCTGATAAACTAAAAATATTTCTCCTATGATATAGATGTATAATTTGAAACCTTATGGAAAAACTTTGGGACTTATTAAGGGAATTAATTAATTTTGAAGTAATTTTAGAGAGTGATATATGATAATTAGTGATAAAACAAAATAATTAATGGCGTGTAAAATACGTCCGGCGGAAAAGCGTTAGGGAGAGAGTGATTAACACAAAAGAGATGGGACTAATGCTAAATTATAGCCTTAACCAAACACAAATTGTATTCCTCAAGTCTCTCTTCTCCTCTCTGGCTCTCTCTTTTTTGTTTGAGTTGTTTTCTAAAATTTGTTTATTATATAGTGTACATATAATCTAATGCTGGTGTCATCTTTGGTCAAACCAATTAAATTATCTCAAATACTACTAACAAGAGAAGATGTATTTATAAACTCGTGTCGCTGATCTTGCATGGTGAATATTTTTATATCTTTGATCACGTTTTATCTTTGTTGATGCGAGCGGCTTTTACGTCTTTCGATCCCCCCCCCCCCGTTTTGTTTTCAACTGTAGTACTTCATATTTTTATCAACAAAAACTGTGTTACTTCGGATCAAACTTCAAACTCGGATCAAATAAAACTCTTACATCGGTTGTTTCGCCAGCGATGGATTGTGCTGAATCTTGTTTGTAAGAGATCGGGCAAGTGATATAACTCAAAACTAATGGAGTTTTTTTTTGTTGGGTTTTGCTGTTAATTCTTTTGCAATAAAAATGGGCTTAGGCTTTTACTAAAAAGAAAAAAGAGCTTAGATGGTTCCCAGAATCATTGCATACGTATCATCATTAATTAATGTTAACATGAATGAATACATATTAGATAAGATATATATAGCTTACCTAATATTTATCATAATCGTCTCTATTAGCTGTTCACGTTAATTAATCCATAAGCATTCGTCGCTAAAATTAACATTTTATCAAAACAAACAAACATAAAAATGAGGGTGGAATTTTGTTCCATAACCTGATGCCTGCTCCTAATTGCTCCTTTTCCGATTCTACAAAGCTACGAGCCAAAAGGGTTTAATTATTTTGCGTCTACGTAAACATCATCTGTTTTAAAAAAAAAGTTGAAATACTAACATTTATGTTATGTATTTCAAATTGGTAAAATATAGCCAAGTTCTGTTAATATATTGGCATCACTCTTTTTCCTTGAAACCAAAACATTGTTTTCCACTAAAATGCCCATTTAATTTATTTCTGAAAGACTTAACCCTGCATATATTATACTTATCGAAATACATATTTTTCTATGTAAACTTCATTACTTCAGTTTTAAACTCTAACTTAAAATGATTTAACACATCTAATTATCTTGTAAGCTCAAAATGGTTTAGCTCAAAATGGTTTCTCTTTTGGAAAAGTAATAAAAGATTATGAATACAAGGAAGTTAAATGGAAATAAAAGACATCTAACTATCCACCAGTAAACATTTTAATAGTACAAGATAATTAGAGAACTACCACTTTATTACTTAAACTTCACATTCTCATATTTTCATGCAATTACATTTGACGAGTCATTTATAAAGCTCCTAAATTCAATCTATTAAAGCTAATAGCACATCTAATTCTCTTCATCTCTTCATATAAGGTTTTCTTTACAATTTTTGTCATATTTAGAACATGAAATAATAAACATCTTAAAAACTTTACATATGGTTGAACTTTATAGTGAATTTGATAGGTGTGTCTTGTGATATAAAAACCATAATTGTAAAAGAAATGTTAAATATAAGACCATGATAACCCGGGGTTCTTAGAGTGGGATTCTTAGCGGAAGTTAAAAAACCGTTTCTTAACTTTTAACTAAAAAAGTTAAGAACCGGTTCTTAAAATCCTTAGTTAAGAACCGATTCTTAACTTTTTTAGTTAAAAGTTAAGAAACAATTTATTAACTTCTTCTAACAACCTCATCCTAAAAACCCCGGGTTAATCACGCTCTAAGGTACACTAAATAGTAGTATTTTTTTCCTCTCTCTCTCCCCTCTTTCTCTCTCCACTATTTATTAACCCTAATATTGTGTCATTCTCAAAAAGGTTTTATAAAGGTTCTCAACTCAAGTTCTTTCTTTTCTTAAAGAACCCAAACAATGGGCTCTGGAAACAACCCCATATACACAGGCGTCCCTGAAAAGGACGTTTTTGCCCTCCACTTCCTCCAAACCCTCTCAAACCTCCGAACCCAAATCCCTTTCAGTTCTCCTGACAAAACAAAGGATCGTGTCAAGAAGATCAAGAAGGCCGCGTACGTGTCCATGGCCAGAGCAGCCGGGGGGACTAACCGGCTGTGGAGTAGAAGCCTCTTACACCAAGCCGCTAAAAGAAACAACAAGAACGTAAGACTTTCTAGGAGGAGGAAGAGGGTGACGTGGCCGAGGAGAAACCGGAGAGATCCAGTAGAGGAGCCCGCGGCGGAGAGGCTGAGGAATCTTGTTCCCGGAGGCGGAGCAATGGAGACTTCAAAGCTGATGGAGGAGACGGCTCATTATATCAAGTGCCTTAGCATGCAGGTCAAGGTCATGCAGTGTCTTGTTGATGGCTTGTCTCCGAAATGATCATCATCAATAATCATAATCATCATCAATGATGCATATAACGATATACGATACACATAGTATTGGAATGGGGTGATCACATACGTGTAAGATAGGGTATATGAATATAAAATGTGTGGATATGTATTAGTCAATAAGTTACAAAAGATTTTTTTTTTAATTTTTGATAATAGGGGATTTTATATTTATCATTCTATGGCTGTTTAAGTTGGTATTGCTTTTGTATATTAAAAAAAAACGTTATAAACATTAGGGTTTGGGAACTTGCAGTTGAAGCTATATATTCACTATTTTCTTTTTCTTTATGAGAATGATGTTTCTATGGCTGGATTATATATTTTACTTCTAATTTACAAAATAAACTATAGTTTCATTATAAATTTATAACTATCATAAAATCTACATTATAATTTGTATATATAGCGCTTATACTAATACACATGTTAATGTTACAGAACTGATATTATACCCCTTTTTTATAACGCACAGACTACAGTATTCATGCCGAATTGAAATCAAATTACAACACAATCACATAATTTAACGAAAAGACTACTAAACTACGTAACTCCGATTTTGTTTTCTTTCTAATTAAGCGATCGCAACTTTACGTGGGAACTGGATTATCCACGTGTCATATACTTATTATACTATTATGAAGTTGGTCATACATATGTTTCATACGATTGGCCTACTTTATCAATAATGAAACACACGTGCATGTACATAGACCGGTCAACTCCACATAAATGATCATGCATCTAAAATCAAGAGAAGATTATATATATGGACTCTGTACAACATGTCATGAGTCTTATGCCACAGGCAGAGGATCCTCTGGCGTGTGAGACTCTGATTCTTCGATACCGTAGTTCCATAGCTCTTTAAGCTCTCCTCTCACCAACCCCTTAATGACAGCCAAACCTAGAGAGAAACAACACATCAGGTTTTGTTAACGGACAGGAACAGATGGTAGAAGAGAAACTCAAGCTTCCGGTATTTTACCAAGTGTGCAGGGAACAATGTAGAGAAGCGCAGGCTGGCCATGTCCGTCCATTAGATACAGACCTAAACATGTCAGTAACAGACCTACACAACAGAAAGTAAGAAGCCGTCTTGAACAAGAAATCAATATATATTACTTGTCTAAAAAGAAACAAATGCTTCAGCTATGTTTGAAGAGTGAAACTTACCTACTCCATAGCCAATAGTCAACCAAAGAAAGTACCCACTTGACACTACCCTCTTCTTGAACTTGTCATATCTAAAACCAAAGAGAAGAGCAATTTAAAATAAGCTCTGGAGATTTTTTAAGGTTCCAAGTTTGTTGTTTAAAGCTCTGAGAAGTGGTATACCTGGAAGCAAAGCAAATGAGCATACCAGGGACGCAAAGGTCCCCAAAACCAATCATGTGATAGCCACCCCAAGGATCGAAAAACCGAGGAATCCTGAGCAACATGGGCATAGACTCCCCGCTGCTCCTGTCTCCTTGAGCAACCTACAAAAGAAGTGATCTAAAAAGTAAGGATCTCAACCAGCTAAAATTGACATGGTTTGCGATTTAGAAACTCACCACAATCAACCGACATCCATGACACTGTCCCAATCAAAGGGAGCTTCACAGTTTTCCGACCAAGATGTTTCCACTTTCTGTAGGCGGATCACAACATAATATCCAATTAAGAGATGTTAAAAAGTTTAATATTTAAGAATTAACTGAGAATACCTCAATAAAACTGCCATAATGATCTTATGCATATCCTGAAAACAAACATACATTCAAATCTCAAATATTCTACACACTAGTCTAGTTTCAAAACCACAGGACTGTTACCTGCATGCCAACAATGCAGAAGAAGATGATGAGCACCAATACTAACCATGATGACATGAAGTAGAAAAGCAGCAGCAGAAAAACGGACGCTGTTACTATAAAGAACACAGCACCTGTGACACTTATATAAAGGATCTCCTTCTCCTGGAGAACAAAAATTAAGTTCTAAATCAATCTTCCTAGCCTCTCGTTTAGTATAGCTACCATACCAATGGTGAATACCAAACAAGATGGTTAACCTTTGATGATATGCTGTAAGATTCATCAGCTTGGTCAGGATCTG
Source organism: Brassica oleracea var. oleracea (assembly GCF_000695525.1). Taxonomy (NCBI): domain Eukaryota; kingdom Viridiplantae; phylum Streptophyta; class Magnoliopsida; order Brassicales; family Brassicaceae; genus Brassica; species Brassica oleracea. The sequence continues at coordinate 52,090,483 of NC_027751.1, forward strand.
TGAGCTCAGACCACAGAGATCCAACGACAACGGTTCCAACAGCCATGAGCAACAGCAACCCTGCCGCACAGCAGGACGAGTTGGTGCGTACAACAGAAGCTCAACTACAAAAACAATAAACGTTTTTTAGAATATCAACAACAACTAAATAAAGCCTATTTAACGAACTACACACACTCACCACTCTTGTGTTCTACCATAGACTTGTAGAGAGCATACCCGCTTGACTTAGAGATCATTAACACAGGTATAGTCACGTTCAAAGAGACGTCTTTCTCCACACACCCCATCTCATCAATATCTAACCAAAAAAAAAAAAAAGAGTAAATCAGACAACAGTCACAACACAAAGCTTCTATCTTTACACAAACCCATTTTGAAAAAAGTTCAAAAAACAAACCTTCTTTGTCATTAATGACCAACAGAGCAGAAGCGCCAGCTGCTTCAGCGTGTTTTGCCTTCTCAGTGAACTCACAGTTCCCACGGAAGGACAATGCAATGCGTCCATCTAACTGGAAACAAACATTCAGTAACCTGTGCAAAGTCATAAACTTTAAGAGAGAGAAAGAAGAGAGAGACTGACCCTTGAAGAGAGAATGTAACATGAGTCCGAAGGATCTACAAGAGAAGCGTGAAGTTTACGGCTTTGACGAGCTTTAGAAGGTAAGGAAGCTCCGAACTGAGCAGTTAAGCCGGTAAAGTAGGAACCAGTTTAAGACCTTCACCTGTAAGTGGAAGGTTTGAGGATGAGTAAATGGGAAGGAAGAGAGTGTGAAGAGAATCATGAAAATGGAATTTTACCGTTTGAAACTTATTGGAGCAGCCATGAGGAGAGGAATCTTCGGAAGCTGCAACGGAGAAACAGAGGAGGAGGAGAAGCAGTACTACGGGAGAGCATCGGTGAAACGACGACATGATTACATGAAGCAAGCGAGGGGAGTGTGAGACGGTGAGAGAGATGAAGTGTTGTGGTTAGATTAATCTTTTTATAGATTAATGGACGGTCGAGGAATTTTGGATTAAGGTTAATTCTAATAGTTGTTTTTAGTTGGTAATTATAATAGTTATTTAATTCATAACAAAATTACAAAATGCGATAGATTCGTTTTATATTTCTCGAATTAATTAAGCTAATTAACATTGACTCACTCGAGTCAACAATTACTATATGTCTCGATAGGAAAATCAATTTTAATATCACTTATATTTTAATATTAATTAATTAATTAATTTTAACTCTATATTTTATTATAAATTTCTATTAAAAATGTATAATTTTAAATACTCTAAGATGACACTAAAACATGTTTTTGTTTAAAGAATAAAGAAAATTTTTAAAATACATTTTAATCTTTTAAAATCTTTATAATTTAAATATATTTTTGGTTTTGTGAGCTAATAGTTTGTTTTTTTTTTGAAAAAATGTTAAATTTATTCAAATCAATTTTTTTTTACCACATGTGTGCTTCTGTTTTTGTTTTTATAAAGATCTAATCTGTGTAATGAAAAAACCTTTTAAGAAATAAAGAAGATTGGCTCACCTTTTCTTTTTACGCGGTTTCGGTTTCTCAACACACACAATCAAACAACGAGCTTCTACATTGTTTCTGTCCGCTTATTTAAAAGTTTGCGAGTTTTATAAGCCTTGGCGTTATTTATACGTTCTATCAATGTGAACATGTTTAATTAGTAGGATCTTTCATATTTTGGAGTTTCAAACTCATAACATGGTCTCTCTTCAAATTTTGTTTTTGACCGATATATACCTGATCTTTTATCTCTTTTGTTTGAAGTTTTTTTTTTTTCTGAACTTCTCATTGGTAATTCTTTTAAGCTAATTTGTTTGAACCACAATAATCATAAGCATGTTTAATCACTCTTCAGATTTCTTCAATTATAATGTACAATAGAGATGTTTTACCCAGTCTTTTTTTGGATATAGTATTTTACAAATATAAAACAGGCATTGTATTATTGTGTTTAAATTTACGTGCACAATATTCTTCTTTTTTTTGTGCAAAAACACAATATTCTTCAGTCATGGTTTCATTGTTTGGGCCCGTTTAATGAAATAAAAACAAATAATGAAAGAAACGCCGTGTTATTTATTAGAGATTAAATATCTCTGGTTTATTCTGGTTTAGATCGGTTACTAGTGATCTCCCGTGCTTCGCACCGGGACGTTCGATATGGAATCAAGATATATTCAACATTCAAAAATTAAAATTATTGGATATATGAAAAATCAGAAAAACATATCTCTTCCATAAATTGCAAATAAAATATTAACATATTTTGTAGCTAATTGAAGTCGGTATTTCTTGTAATCTTTTCGTTCTTTTTATTTCAAAGTTTTTGCTTAAGAAAAAATCTACAAAATTTAATAACATTATATAAGAAAAATAAAAAGTGTATATTGATCCGAAAGTAAACATGTATAATATTTCTATAAGATTATCACATATTTTTTTGCTGCATAAAACATATTTTGTAAAAAGGAAAACCTACTTGATGTTTGTTTTGATCTAGAAAGTAAATATGAATTATTTTTTAAAAGTGTTTAGTGTCATGTGCCAAAAATTTAGAAACGTACATTAATGCTGGTAGAGATGATTTACAACAATAGCGAGTCAAACCTCTTCTACAATAACTGAGTAACAGTTTAAAAATCTTGTGATCAACGAAGTTGTGACAGAGAGAAATATAAGGAATTTTTTAATTTTAATTTTTATTTTATATCTTATTATATAAAGCTTGGTTGTTCAAAGTTGTTAATTAACATGATTGCGACATATGTCAATTAATTTATTAAGATTGTGACATGTGTCCAAAATATGTTACAATTCTCTTTTATTAGGATTTAAAAAGATTTAGAAAAAGAAAATTATTATTACATTTTTTTGGACACTAGAAAAAGAAAATTATTACAAAAATATAGTTTATTATTCTTTTTAGCAGTTAAGAAAATAAAAATTACTATTACATAGCCTTTTACAATTATATTTGTATGGCTCTTTTTATAATATTTTAAAAATATTTGATAGTAAATTTAATTTTTGAAAATTTTATAAACAAAGAATAATTGTAAAAATCTATTTGAAAGTATTTTTTCTTTTTAAAATATTTTGCATATTTTCATCTTTAAAGATACCAAAGAAAGATATTATAAGATAAAATATTAATTTAAAAAACAAATTCAAATAAAAACGAATTATAAAAACCTACAAGTACAAGAAATTATTTAATAAAAATCAAATAGAAAAACTAACTATAAAATAAGTGATATTCCTTTTTTTAAAACCTAAGTAAAAAAAAAGTAAAAGTACTCTTATTATTTTCATATAAATAATTAACTTTTCTTTTTAACCGATAAATGTATGCTACAAAAATATAAACCAAAATAAATATTATTTTCACATCTATATTTAGGTTTAAAGTTCTCATATTATTTTCACAAAAAATAGTATTGACGATAAAAATATTATCTGAGTATTTTCTTTTAATTTCTCTAAACAACTCAATTTTTTTATCATCCTTTTTACATCTTATGACGCTAACACAAGTTTTTATTATTATTATGTTTTTATCGTACATAAGTATGCGTAAATATGAGAAATATATGTTTGTATGTATAAGACATAATATAATTAACTAAAAATAATTTTTTTTATTGAAAATATATTAGTTGTATAAAATTCTTAAAAAAAAAGAACAAATTATAGTTAGAATTTTCCTTTTTAAAAAAAATCAAAGTAACTTATTTCTTATAAATAACTAACTTTTCTTTTTAATAGAAAATTTTGTGTTAAAAAATTATAAACCAAAAATAGCTTCAAATATTTTACCTGATATGATTGTGACATTTGTACAAAAAAAAATTGTGTATGTATGAATAAAATTCTATCATTATGTGAAAATAATTTTTTTTTCCTAAAATCCTAAATAAAAGAAATTTGAAAAATAAAATTTTCCTCTTTTAATTTTAACCAAATAAGATTTTTTTTCCTTTTAAATCCTGACCAAATAGAATTGTAAAAGTAATTTTTACTTTTTAAATTTAATGATAAATATGATACTGAAATATCTAATTAAAAATATTAGTGATATTTAGAAAACGAATTTTGAAAATAATATGATACTGAAAATATTTAATTTAAAATATTAGTGAAATTGAGAAAACGAATTTTGAAAATAGCAACTTTTAAAAATAGTTAATATTTGCTGGAAATAATTATTTGATTGTATTTTTATTTTCTAAATCCTAGAAAAAAATAATTATAAAAGATTATGTAGTTTTAATTTTCTTTTCTAACACCCTAAAACTGTAAAAAATATATTTGATAGTTCTTTTCTTTTAAAAAGAAAATTCTAAACAAAAGAGATTTGTATCATATTTTTTAATTCCTAACCATAAGAGAATTGTAAGAAGTTATTTGATAGTATAGAAAATTTAATGATAAACATGATACTAAAAATTATTTAATTAAAAATGAAGTGTAAAAATAG
>NC_027751.1:52095099-52128764 GCF_000695525.1 Brassica oleracea var. oleracea
AAAAAGTATTTGATAGTTTTTATTTTATTAATTTTAAATAAAAAGAAGATTTAGAAAATATTTTTTTTCCTTTTTAAAAAATCCTAGCAAAAGTAAACATACCTACTTAATAGTATTTAAAAAAAAAGATTTTGATAACGAGTATGATGTTAAAGCTATTAAATTTTTTTAAAAAAATCAAAACTTAGGATATTGTCGTGATTGGTATTTATGTGTTTGGTTATACGAGAATCAAACACATGTTTGATATGCATTAGTTTATAATTCATTTAAATTAAAATGTTATTATGAAAATATATCATTAATCAATAATGAATCAAGAAAATTATTTAACATCAGATAAGTTTAATAAAACATTAAATTAGTACATAAGAAAGTATATAATGTTATCATTGCTTCTTGGCCTTATTTAACTTCTAAATTCATTTTTATTTCATTATAATTATTATTTTGGGTTCGATCCGGTTTAAATTTTTACGTTTGGATGTTTTTTCTAGCTCTTACAAATATTAACTGAAACTTATGTGTGTAAACGAGTTCTTAACTATAAAATAAATTTCACATAACATATGGAAAAACAATTTAAAAAAAATAAAATATTTTTTTTTAAATATTTTTTTATTAAATTAAAATATCAAATAAAGCCCGTTGCAACGCACGGATCCAAATATAGTATAAAATAAGTAGGAATCAGTTAGTAATCTTTTAAAAAAAAACCAGTTAGTAAACGTTATGCCCTTAAGTTTTTTTATGCATTTGTATTTTTTTTTTAATTTTTAAACATATTCCATGTGTCAAAATTGTATTGGTAGAGTGACTTGTGCTTTAATATATAGGGGATTGTATTTGGTTTAGTAAAGCTTGTATTTTGTACGTTTGAGAGAGATTAATAATAAAAACAAATCCCTTTGGTATCTTCTTCCTCCTGAAGCTTTCTCTCCACTAACGGACACTAAAACATCTTTTTGTTTAAAGAATAAAGAAAAATTTTAAAATATATTTTAATCATTTAAAATCTTTATAGTTCTAACATATGTTTTTTTTGTCAACTATAGTTCTAACATATTTTTTTGGGGGTTTTTGAGCTAATGGTTTCGTCAACTATTTTGAGCTATTTATTAAAGAAAAAATAAATAAAGAAAGGAAGGTTCTGTTTTTTTTTTTATGATAAAGGAGCACAGATCCATTCAAAGAAACTCCTTTGACGTTTTCTCACCCACCCAAATCTCATAACCTCCTCTCTGAAATACTGTTACTAATCTGTTCCTTTTGGTCGGAAATCCAAAAAAAACGAAGGAAACATATGGCAACTCCTGCCATGAAGATCGTGTTCGGTCTATTGACATTTGTCACTATCGGAATGATCATAGGTACTCTCTCTCTATTTATAGCCGAGGCTATAAAGCTATAATTTGATGTCACCTCTCGATCTTTAAAGCGCATATATATCCCTTTATTTGTCATTACCGTGACTCTAGTTCTAAATCTGTTCTGTTTCTTTTTTTTTTTTTAATTCGGAGACTTGACTATGACATTGACTTTTTATGAGGAACTGAAACGGCACTTTTGGTAACTCATGTAGTTTGTGTTTCTTGTTTTTTGTTTTCCCCTGGAATCTGCAGGTGCCTTATTACAATTGGCCTTTATCAACAGACTGGAAGATTCGTACGGTAACTACCTCTTTCTTCCTTTTTTAGAATATGTTTTATTTTGTAGTTTTGAATGTCTTTTGATTCTTTGTGATGTTATGTTGCTTGTTGTTGTGGTGTCCTTTGATTTTCTCAGTTGCTTCTTGTTTCAGGAAATGGATTACCATCCTTAAGAGGGCTTCGGGGACAGAGCTCCCGACATCTCCGAGGTTCGTATAATTCATTTTCTAGCCCCAAACGATGCTTGCTTGCATATAGGTTAACACAATACATAACATTCTGACTATCATAATCTTAGCTTTAGGACAAGACTATTCTTGGAAAGATTAATTTAAGGATTATATGGAAATTATAGCGACAACTCATATATTTTCAGATGTTTCCCGGTGGGCAAATGACAAAGATGCAGAAGCTTTGCGGCTTGGCTATGTAAGTCTTATCATATCCATTCTGTAAATTCAAGGTCTGTTCTTAATGTTGATTTGGTTTAGTGCAGGTCAAGCCTGAAGTAGTTAGTTGGTCCCCTCGAATTATTGTGCTTCATAACTTCCTCAGCTCAGAGGTAATCTACACCGCCCCTTATATATATTAGGGCACCTGCAATGGTTGACCTAAAAAGCTCGATTTCCAATGTTAAATTTTAATTATTTTATTAGTTTTTCTTTACTTTTTCGTTTAATTAAAAAAAAAAAATTAAAAACGAATCAATCGTGGGCCGCCACGTATCGTGGGGCCCACGACACAGTAACGAAAAGCACCTAGGATCAATCCTTATGTTAGGATTTTTCGGATTGATCCTTGCAAAATTTGTGCCCCACACCAATATTTTAAAATTTCTTTTTTATGGGTTCGAGCTAAGGATTCCTTGTTGCACATGCTCTTAGTGTTTAGTTCATTGAGTTAAACTTGGTGGCAATGAGTTAGAATGATCTGTTACTTCTATACAACATGTTATCATATTTCTAGAGGAACATATTCAAAGTATGTTAGGCCTTAGATGGAACCTTTTTATTATCATTGTTCTAATTGCATTACCATAAGAGTTAGCAAAAACGGCTTTTATCATTTGGTTTTGCCTTTTAAACAAGTTTCTTATTGTTCTCCTTATTTGTATATCTTCAGGAATGTGAACACCTCAAAGCTATCGCCAGGCCTCGCCTTCAGGTTTCCACTGTCGTTGATGTTAAAACCGGAAAGGTACTGCGAAATTCATATTCACACTCTAGAGATTCCACTGTTCCACTATACTCTAGATAAGCATTCAAAATCTTATACATTCTCTTATTACTTTCATCTTGCTTAGGGAGTTAAAAGTGACGTGAGGACAAGCTCGGGAATGTTTCTAACTCACGTAGAAAGAAGTTATCCAATTATTCAGGTAGGTCATTGGCTCTCTAATGTTTTCAGAAGTTATGTCATTTGAATTTGATAAATTATATTCCTTTTCTTTTGCTATCAGGCAATTGAAAAGAGAATCTCAGTCTTTTCTCAAGTACCAGCTGAGAATGGAGAACTCATTCAAGTCCTAAGGTGCGTGCACAATTGCAATCTTACTACTCTTAAGTCAAAGCAAATGTTGTTTTCTTGATTTGATGAATCAAAATCTGCTGCAGTGCAGATATGAACCAAACCAGTTTTACAGACCGCATCACGATTACTTTTCTGACACTGTAAGTCTCTGGTTCTATTTCATTTCTATATCTTGCTCATGGTTCTGATCTTCTTCTTCTTTATCGTCTTAGAACAATTAGTTTCTTGAGTAAGTTATCTTGTGTGTACATCATATCTCTGTCTTATGCTTTCCACACAGTTCAATCTGAGGCGTGGCGGTCAGCGCGTAGCAACAATGCTAATGTACTTAACAGATGATGTTGAAGGAGGAGAAACTTATTTCCCTTTGGTATAGCTTCTTCTTCCTCTTGTGTAGGTTCTCTTTATAACACATTTGTTTCTTCTCTGTTATGAAACCAATGTGTATATCTTTTTATCTCTTTTCAAATGCAGGCTGGTGATGGTGAATGCACATGTGGAGGCAAAATCATGAAAGGCATTTCTGTGAAACCCACCAAAGGAGACGCAGTTCTCTTCTGGAGCATGGTTTGTTTCTTCAGTCTCTTTATTGACACAGACATGAATCATGTGGACTGCTTTGTGTTTCATATTGCCTTGTATCTTGTGTTATTCAGGGGCTTGATGGACAGTCAGATCCAAAAAGCATACATGGAGGATGTGAAGTTCTGTCTGGAGAGAAATGGTCAGCTACTAAATGGATGAGACAAAAAGCTACTTCTTGAGGGACTTGAAAACTTATAAACTAAAGGAACCACAGTGACTTTATATTGAAAATGTCATAGAATCTAAGATTTTTGATATACCTCTTTTTGGCCCTTGAATTTTATAATCTATCATTTACATACATATTGGGTTTGGAGGTGTAATCACTTGTCACCCAACAGCAACAAATCTTTGGTTACTATTCCATTGTCACATAGACATTGATAGGCTTACCTACGTGTCTGTGTATGAAGAAAGCAAACCTTAAAAATAGATACAAAACATATATTAGAAAACTATTTAAGAAACTAATATATGAAGTCCTAAACCTAGTGCTGAGTAGGGTTGGATATGCCTGCTTGATCCGTCTCGCGGCGGGTTGCAATTCTTTTTCTCAACAAATCTAATCCGTATATAAAATTTAGTAACGTTTTTAAAACTGGATTGGAAGCTGAACTGAATATTTATTTCTTATATTATCGAATTATCACAATTTAACATTGTTTTAATTTGGGATTAAATATCTAACTTTACTATAAATTTCTACTTTTGCTACAACTTTTTCAATACTATTATTAATATGATAAGTAATAATATATTTTAATAATATTATTAATATGATAAGAAATCATATATTTAATAGTTGCTTATTAATTTTGAGTTTTATATTTTATATTATGCATGGGTATTTTACCTGGATCCGTAAACGAAACCAAACCTGATCTGAAAAACCCGAACCAAAAACCAATTAAAAAAAAAATACTCTAATAGATATTGAGTTAGGAGAGTTTGGATATCCGAACCTGAATGGATATCCGAAGTTAACCGAACTTATGTATACTTAATCTTATATTTTTAGTTAGGAGAGTTTGGATATTGATGTTACACAGGGTTCAAGATCAGATAATATACATATAATTACAGATAAACTGATTTGTTACCCACTTAAAATGCATGCATTAACAAAAGTTGCATCCAAATTGTCAAAATTTTATAATATTTTTACAAAATTATAGAAAAATTTGAAAATTTTAGTAATAAAATTATATAATTACAAAATAGAATTACATTAACATTATAAACTTTATAAAGTTTACTTAAAATATAAATCAACATTAAATGTAATGTATGAGTTATTACCATATTTTAAATTTTTTACCAAAAATATAAATCAAATATTAAATGTAATTGTCTATGTCATATTTACTCATAAGCCATATCATCAATTTTTATTAGTCATGTCACATTTTTTGTGAAAGTGATTGTAAGTAGAGAGAAATGTTGCAAATCAATTCTCAAATAATGTCTATGGGATTTAAATACAATTTTGTTTTTTTCGCCCAATAGTTTATTTTCTATGAACTTTTTCAAAGAAAGTTCTTTACTTTCTTATTTTGTTAATGTATTTCTATTTTATAACAAGGGCAGTGTAATTCCACAAAGATTTGACTATTGCCTTCTATAATGTTTGTATCATTGAATTCAGAGTTGACAAAAAAAATATATTTATTTTAGTACTTCACAATCAAAAAGGAATAAACCAGAGGAAAGCAAGTGTGAAATTAAACAAGAACATTTTATGAGGCTAGAGATCAAGCAATAAGGATAAATCGACATAAAATGAGTCTCAATGTATCTAGTTACTTTATAACGATATGAATCTGAAAAAGAACTCATCATTAATTTTTGATGGTTGAGAGTAAGGTAATGACATTGTCATCAGTGCGAAGTTTGTAAGTTGATCACACATGGTTTTTAGAGTTTGCGGGTGAAGTGCCTTCCATGCATGAATATAATATACTTTTTAACTTTAGCATTTGATTGGGTTCCATTAATTTCTAATCTTTTGAAAAGAATGAATGTATATAATATACTTCATATATAAAATATCTGCTTAACGTCGCAGTTATCAGAAACCGTTCTTGTTTTGGCGTTAAAGTGAAGACAAACTGTTTTTTTGCGTGGGGGTTTCTTTGCGTATGTCAACTCCTTTGCATCACACTCTCAAATAAGAGTTCATACAACCCGAAAATGATTTATTACATCTAAGCATACTGCGCCGGAACTGCCACAAAAACATGAGAAGCATATATAGTTTTAGATAGATCAAAGTCGCTCTTGTAATGCAATGCAATGAAGAAGAAAGTGGTATGGTTTTGTGAGACTTACGATTCATCAACGTTGGGGTGATAGATCTTGTTAACGAAACCAACAGAAGGAGATTTGTAAGGATAAGCTTCAGGAAGTTCGACTTTGAACCCCGACGTTGGTGGTCGAGTGGTGTGAGGCGGCTCGCAATGGTCCTAATGGCCACGAGTTCGAACCTCCCCCTCAAATTTACCTCTACGCCGGGCCACGCGGATATGAGCCTATGCTTTAGGGCCCATTTGAAAACCCGGAGAGAGGGTCCATCCGTGGGCTGCACCTCCCCTTGGAGATTAGTCTGGGCCTCGGCCTGGTATACCCCTAGGTTAAAAAAAAAAAAAAAAGTTCGACTTTGATCTTCCATACACCTCCCTCATAAAGACCTTCACACACACAATATTATGGCGTTATAAGAAACCGTTCTTGTTTTGGCGTTAAAGTGAAGACAAACTGTTTTTTGCCTTCTTTGCATGGGGGTCTATGTCAACTCCTTTGCATCACACTCTCAAATAAGAGTTCATACAACCCGAAAATGATTTATTACATCTAAGCATACTGCGCCGGAACTGCCACAAAAACATGAGAAGCATATATAGTTTTAGATAGATCAAAGTCGCTCTTGTAATGCAATGCAATGAAGAAGAAAGTGGTATGGTTTTGTGAGACTTACGATTCATCAACGTTGGGGTGATAGATCTTGTTAACGAAACCAACAGAAGGAGATTTGTAAGGATAAGCTTCAGGAAGTTCGACTTTGAAACCCGACGTTGGTGGTCGAGTGGTGTGAGGCGGCTCGCAATGGTCCTAATGGCCACGAGTTCGAACCTCCCCCTCAAATTTACCTCTACGCCGGGCCACGCGGATATGAGCCTATGCTTTAGGGCCCATTTGAAAACCCGGAGAGAGGGTCCATCCGTGGGCTGCACCTCCCCTTGGAGATTAGTCTGGGCCTCGGCCTGGTATACCCCTAGGTTAAAAAAAAAAAAAAAAAGTTCGACTTTGATCTTCCATACACCTCCCTCATAAAGACCTTCACACACACAATATTATGGCGTTATAAGAAACCGTTCTTGTTTTGGCGTTAAAGTGAAGACAAACTGTTTTTTTGCGTGGGGGTTTCTTTGCGTATGTCAACTCCTTTGCATCACACTCTCAAATAAGAGTTCAGACAACCCGTCTCTATATTATCCAAACAAGACGTAGCCCAAATCATTTTCTTGCTGTTCGTGGTAACATCTCTTTGTACCAGTTTTATTTTAAGAAGTTGGTTGGTTTAAACTTACAGAAAGAGAGATGCATTATTTTATAACAAGAATGATTAATTACATAGCTATAAAACAAGTTTGTATTTCATCTTTGTTACATTTTCTTAATAATCAGAAACATGAATGTAGAGCAAGAATGACCAAATGTCAACGACCAACTTTATCCACTATGGTTTAGACCAAAAGTAAAACGCATACTATGTACACTAATTTAATAAGAAGCTAAAGGGTAATTGCGTGTGTTGGTAATTAATAAACACGAGATACAAAGAAAAAAATTCCATAGGGAAATGAAGCGAACAAAAATTCATTACTTTTGCTCTTCCCTTCACCACCACCGCGCGGATGATCACAAGGATTCAATCGCCACACCTCTCACTTTGGGTCTTATCCCCAGCCACCTACGCTCTCCTGCTTTCCTCAGCTTCCACTCCATAAGACGGGTTTGACACTATCTATACCTATTGTAGCACGGCATCTGGCGTTGATACCACCTTGTGTCCCCTGATGAAGAAGAAGAAGAAGCAGCTCGGGCTCTGCATAGCGCCACAAGGGCCGACATTGGGAGTCACCTGGAGCTGATTGTTACAAGCCTGATATATGCGAAATTGAAGAAGCTTGAATCCAAGTTATTTGAGAGAGAGAGAGAGAGAGATGAGAAGACGCGGCTCTGATCGAAGAAGAGAGATGATTGGACTAAAAGGGTTCGGGTTCCTAAACCATGAAGGAAGAAAAGAAGCTTTGTAATAACCGGTTCAGATCTTCCGGTCCGACCGTAACTAAGAAAAATGATCCATGTTTTATCATCGTCACTTGCTGCTATCATTTATAACAGAAGAAGCGCTATAAATAAAAATGACTCTAGTCTCATGAATTTGGCTTTCAGTATTGAATAGGCTGGTCTCAATTTAAAAAAACACAGAGGCAAGTTTCTCAGATATTGATATCACCAAGGGCTAATGGTCTGAAATCTAACGTACCTCCCGCAGCAATCGAACCGAATACGACACTGCCCACCGCCTTTTCTTCTGAAGGGAGGCTATGGACACCACCACAATTTCGCCGACGGGTCGTTGTCAACAAATATTTTCTTCTTTCGCATTTTGGTGGGCCCACTCTAGCTCACGCGCAAGCTAGGGTAGTTTTGGCAATATACATAAATATGGCTCTCATATCGTAGCCTAAGACATGATATGGTTAGAAGCTTAGTGTCAGTTTTTGATACCAATTTTGTTAGTTTCTTCTTCAGCTTCTTGAAGTGGTTGGCGATCAGATTAACAATGGTTGTAACAAAGATGGTAACGCAAAAAGGAATCCTAGATACAATATAGCATCATAAAGAAACACTCAAATAAAAACCGTGAGGCCCATTGCAAATACACATACAGTAAGTACGTACTAAACAGCTAGTAACACGATTAAACTTTAGAAAAAAAAGTGCGTTCAGAAAAGTAAAAAAAAAAAGCGTTCAGAAAAGCAGAAACATAAGACTCGAACAAGAAAAATAAACGATAGGTCCATAGGACTAGGCTCTGATATCACTTCTTCAGTCACAACCAGCTATATCTTCAACAGTTTGATCTCTGGGAAAGAAGAAATGAAAAAAAACATAGTGATGTGTCTCCGTTGTAAAATTTATTAGAAACTTATCATTAAGAAAAAAACTTACCTCTAGCGAGCTTCTCTCTCTCTCTTCAAATTGCTCATAAATAACCTTCAACTGCTTTTTGCCAAAATGGTTAGAAAAATATATTGATTAAGAAAAGAGAGAGAGAGAGAGAGTGCTTACTACAGAGATATGTTTTTGACTCGAGAGATGCTTCATGAATTTATCCAGGCGTTTGCACTTGAAGTAGCACAGTTTGCAATAAAACGTTCTGGTAGATCCAACCACGCTTTCAATACTTCCACTGCACTCTGAAACTAATAGCTTTAAGAGATTAGTTTGCTGGTTACCTATACTATAATTTAGTAACTGATTTGGTGTGTAAGTCTTTCCATAGTTTTAGGTTTTATGCTTATTTGTCAATATTTTCAATTATTAGTTTTAATATCTTTTTAATTCAGTTATTAATTTATATATATAAATATATATATATATATATGGAAGTGGATGGAAGAGAGGTAAAAAAAAAAAAAACACCTGCAAGTAAGCGATCCCAGAGCCACTCGGCAGAAGTGAGCATGATTGACATTTCCCGAGGCCTAAAAGAATAAGCCCAAAACAGGTTGTATTTCTGTTGTTGTTGTAGCAGGGCAAGTATATCTCCAAGGAAATCTACAGGCTCATCCGATATGAGCATAATTATAGCCGGAGCAGGATTGTCATCTTGCCAATCCATCAAATCATCATACATGAGTGAGAATATTTTTTCTGTTGTTTCAAGAAAACAAAGGGTATAAGCAAGGGATAGTTGCTAATTTATTTTTAATTTTTTTTCATTCCAAATGGACCTAACCCGGAATGACATGTGCAACATCGATTCCAGTGGTAGAGAGGGCTTGAAGGTGGACATCAGAGGTTTGTTTATGGTCACCATAGGCAGTGATGGAGACAGGACCAGAGTAGCCTAGTTTCTTGAACGCTCCTTCCAAACTGGGACGGACCCGACGAGGATCATAACCGCCTGGAATAGGACAGTCAAACATGTCCCAAAACACATGGATTTTAGCTGTCGCATTTTCAGGCGTCGCAGCGTAGTTCTTCCCCCAGTTGAACGTTACAGATAGGAGTTGTGTAGGCTGAGGGTATAAAACCTCCTGTAGTTTAGACAATATTTTTGAACTCTTAGACTGATTTTTTTTTTTTTGGAATAATTAAACAGAGAGAGAAAGGATACGATGTTTACATTGTGGGCATGATTTTCAGTGAAGAAATGCTCTTTGAAACTTTTCACGCTTTTGTAATCCAAAGAGCAAGATTTGCAATGAAACCCACTATAGATAATTCACCCGCAGTGTCTGCGCTTGTCGACGTCGTCGTCCCAAGTAGTAATTTTTCCCAGAGCCACACTTCGCGAGTGGCCAGGTACAATTCTGCGCGAGGTTTGACTGAATAAGCCAGAAAAAGGTCATAACGCGTGCGTTGTTGAAGCCGGGCCAGATCCAACTGGAAGACATCTAGTATCTGATTGGTTATGATCATCATTGTAGCCGGAGGAAGATTATCCTCTCGCCATTTCACCATATCATTGTACATGAGCGCGCACGTGCTTTCTGTTTCATTAAGAAGAAAAGACATATTCACTATAGATAAACAAGATCTAACTACAAACTATTTTATATATATATAACAACAACTAATTGGACTAACCAGATCTGATATGCACCACCGCGACTCCAGTGGAAGAGAGGGCTTGTAGCAGGTGGTCAGGGGTTCGTTTTTGGTCTCCATAGGCTTTGATGGAGACAGGACCAGAGTAGCCTAGTTCTCTGAACCCACCTTCTATACTCGGACGGACACGATGAGCATCAATACCCTCTGTAACCGGACAGTCCTTCATGTCCCACCACACCGCTATTTTGCCTGTCTTCGCCGCCGCATCGTCCCCGCTCATCCTCTCTCTCTCTCTCTCAACCTTTTAACAAAACACAGATCTCCTCTTTCCAGTTACCACCACACCTTGTCCTAGGGTTTTCTTTTCTTTTTCATATATATATATACATGCGTGCTATTGGGGCTAACCTAAAGCCGTTTATGCTATGGGCTTCCCCAACAGGTTTTTTTTTTTCTTCTTCTTCCTCTTTATCTTCACTTTACCAGCATTTATTAGTCATTTTGAATAAGTTATTTTTAGTTCAAACTAGGGTCGGCATGTCAGCAAATAAATGAGATAATATGAATATATTTTAAATTTGGATGAAATTTTTAACTTTTTCATTAAAATTTTTAACTTTTTCATGAATTTGATAGATTTTTTATACATTCCTTCTTGAATTTTATAATTTAAACAATTCAAAAAGATAGCCAATTTATTATCTTTTTAAAACAATAAATAAACAAGTAGCATTAAAAATAATATTTTTATTTTACTGTTTAATATTTATAATAACATGCTAGTTTATATATATTTTTTTTGTTTTTTCAATTTCACTTCAACAATAATGTAGAAAATAATGAATTCTGCAACTGTTTGTATGCGTATTGGTTTATTACTTGTGTAGAACGTTGTTGGGCTCTGTTGTTTGTTACAGTCTCATTTTCAAGCTTCAAACTCTGTGTGGCTCCATTTACTATTCCCTCTTTCAAAGTCTAATACCATTCTTGATTTGATCTCATTCATTTTTTTTAAAAAAAACTCCCTTAAAACTGTTGGAACTGTAGGTTGTTACAGAGGAAAATGTCATATTGGCTTCTTTGTCTCTTTTTAGAAAAACCATATAAATTTCAAATCCTGCAACTGCCATATATCTACTAGAGAATGATCTTTCTTTAAATATCAATTCAATCTTCCAGTAAAACAAAAACGTGGCTCCATGATAAAAGAAAAAGAAAAACGTTTGATTGAAAAAGAAAACACTTGACTAACATTCATAATTTATCAACATTGGACTGGTCAGCTTTCGCGACAGAGATCGAGGTGTTCCAAAGGTTACAGGATGACTTCGAGGATGTGAGACTCGCTCATATTCCTCGAAATCAGAATGGCCGGGCAGACGGGTTACCAAAAAAATACACCTCAATAAAATTGAAAAAATTATTTCTTCTTAATGATATCACTGTTCAGAGTAATTTATGTTGTTAAGTTGGGTTAAAAATGATCATATTTAAAAGTTTTGTGGTTAGTACAACACTGATTTTTAATTTTAATGTATGTAACTTCTGTGGTTTATATTTATATTTGATTTAAGCTTTAACATCTTAATTTATTCATAAATAATAGTTAAATTTTGTTTTTACCCTGCAACATTATAATAGGAAAGATTATTATTTCTTTTTTATATCATCCATACTAAATTATAGATATTTTCTTAGTGATTTCATAGTGGCCAATTATAGTTTAAATCAGTCTTTCAACTTTTTTAAGAGAACATTCTCAATCTGAAGAAATATAATCATGCTAACGCGTTAACAGTTCAGTTCACTTTACCATGTATTTATTATTCATTTTGAATAAGTTATTTTTAGTTCAAACTAGGATCGGCATGTCAGCAAATAAATGAGATAATATGAATATATTTTAAATTTTGATGAAATTTTTAACCTTTTCATTAAAATTTTCACTATTTTTACTACCAATTTTACTAAAATAATTGAGTCTTATCGTTAAACCTTTCCGTATAGTCTTAAATTAAGCTCTGTAAGAATAGTCTTGTCCTAAAGGCTAAGATTCTTATAGTCAGAAGTGTTAAACCTATCTGCAAGCATCAATGTGGCTAGAAAATGAACTATACGAACCTCGGAGAAAACGGGAGCTCTGTCCCCGAAGCCTTCTTAGAGATGGTAATGCATTTCCTGAAACAAGAAGATCAAGAAGCTACTGAGAAATCAAAGGACACCACAACAAATAACAACAGACCATCACAAAGATTCACTACATTTTAGTGTTTCCACTGCAACCCCTTACAGAAGAGCTCACGTCATCTCCAGCTAAATCTCATCAAGAACAGGACAGACATTGCTAAGAATCAAAGACATTCAAACTACAAAATAAAACATGTAACACGAAAACGTACCAGAATGGGAAGAAAGATGAGTTATCATTCGAATCTTCCAATCTGTTGATAAAGGCCAATTGTAACAAGGCACCTGTAGATTCCAGGAAAAAAAAACAAAATCTCCATGAGTTCCTTTCTCAATGTACTTTCTAACGATATGAACCTGAAAAAGGAACTCATTATTATTTTTGATGGATGGGAGTAAGGTGATTACGTTGTCATCAGTGTGGAGTTTGTAAGTTGATCACATATGGTTTTTAGAGTTTTGGGATGAAGCTGGTGTGCCTTCCATGCATGAATATAAATATATTTTTTTAACTTTAGCATTTCATTAGATTCCATTAATTTCTAAATTTTTGAAAAGAATGAACGTATATAATATACTTCATGTAGAAATTCTCTGCTTAACGTCGCAGTTATCAGAACCCGTCCTTGTTTTGGCGTTAAGTGAAGACAAACTGTTTGCTTTCTTTGCATGCATGGGGTCTTCTTTCGTCAACTCATAAACAAATTCTCACGGTTTTAGAGTTTTTTTTTTAAAATTGAAGATTAAGAAAAATAAATAGAAAAGCTTAAAATGTGATGTATAAAATTAAATGATATTATTTGAAAGTTGCAAGATTAATTATAACATGTATATAAATTGGTTTGATTTCAAAGAGTTGGAAACTTAAACCCTATAGTAAAAGAGAAACATTATAACATTTTAATTATGACAAGTGTCATCTCTAGAATGCTTTTTAAAATCTTATTAGTCGACTAAACATATATTATATATTTTTTATTAAACTAACCGTGACGTTAATCAACAATCTACAATTATTATTTTTCTTATTTTCCTTAAATAGAAGCTATGGAATTACCAAAACTGTTTGTCGGATTTATACTTGTTTAGTTGGCGTTTATATCAAATGGCCTCGGACTCGTCAACGTTTCTTGGTGTTCCCGTGTTAAGAGCACCATTAATGCAGTAGCTTAGGGGAGTGCTTAGTGATTTTCGGATTTAAAAAAAAAAGAAAAATAATGTATTAAGGGAAGTGACGGTGCTTAATTAAGCTGCACAATCGACAAGTTTGACAAAAAAAAAAGCGACGGTGCTTAATTATGCCTTCTTCTCTCCGAATCTCTCTCTCTCAACAGACATCTCTCTCTTGACGGACAACACCATTCAAACAAGGTGGCTTTGCAGCTTGTTGCCGTCGCATGTCCAGGTTCGTTGAACTTATTCAATTCTATAAACCTCGATTCCTTCTCCTTCTCCTACCCAACCAAACCCTCTCATCGTTCGTCTTCAGATCAGCCATAGAGGATGAGGTAATCGTTCTTATTTTCTTTATACAGCTATGTTTTCCGCCGGAGATTGTCAATGAGAACTTGGAAAAAAATCAAAACTTTGGTTCTTAATATTCGACCTCGGTTCAAGATCTGATGCTTTATATGTTAATCGATTCTCATGAAAGTTAGCTTATTGGTTTTGCTGCTTGCGTGTGGTGTGTTCAATATGGTAGAGTTAGATTAGGAATCAAAAGGCAAAACAGAGATGGAATCTTTGAATCCTAGAGACGTTTTTGTACATTGGAATCGCAAGGGAATAAAAGATGATGCTTTGAATTCGAAGTGTATCTCTGTTTCGAAATGGTAGAGTTAGATTAGGAATAAAAGATGATGCTTTGATGTGTGATTACCTCCTACCACATCGAGAAGTATGGTTGTTTAATCTTTTGCTTAAGATTCATAATAATGTATCTAAATGTTGGGATGATCTTTTTCTCTTTCTCTGTGAAAAAAAAAAGAAAACTTGAAGAAACCTCTTCCGTCGTCATGAATCTGTAATGGTAATGACTAAGCTTGACGACTGCATTATCAAGAATCTGAAGGTGAAATCAAGTTATCAACGAGAGGGAGGCGACATTGTTGCTAAATAAAGTAAGGGAAGGTGTATGAATCACTTGTTTCCTGTCTCTGAAGAAGCTTATGTTTGTGTTTCGGGTCAGAGTGGAGCATTGGGAGTGGAAGAATCACGGACTAGCGTTTGATCTCTCTGGTCTTCTCGATGTGGGACTGAACCGTTTGATGTAGTGTTGTGGTAAAAGCCCAAGATTAATCTTTTTGTTTTTGTTTTGTGGCCTGAGATGTGTATTAAAACATTGTCATGTGTCCTTTGTTTCACAGCAATACATGGACTAGAGCAATAATGGCACAGTACATGCCACTAGACAACCAACCCGAGGTTCCAAACCACGTGAATGATGAACGTGCCTGAGTGAGCGGAATGATGATCCATCTATTTATTCCTCGTTAAGGGCTCAAGGTGACATTTTCTTTTAACCGTTTTGGCCCTTGATGCCTCTGTATCTCTGTAACTCCTTTACTAAATAGTGTGTTTGCTGAAATTTGATGTCTTTTACTTTAAATGGCTTATACTTTTTTTACTTGAATGTCTTTTACTTATGTTCATGGGACTTATGTAATAGGGAAAACTTGATTTAGCTTTGGAGATTTAGAAAAGAAAGATGATAGAATCTAAAGTTCAGTTTGTTGGTTTTGTTTTTCAAGATTAGTCATCCTTGCAAACATCCGATACTTGTGAAAGTGGTTCTCTCTTTTAGTGCTTTAATTTGATAAATTTTATTTAAAATAAAACAATGTTTAATATTTTATTTTATTAAGCACCCTAAAATAAGCACTTTGCATTGAAGGTGCAAAATATAAAAGTTTCTTAATCAAATGCCTAACACATATTTAATACTAAAAAAATGATTAAGCACCCCATTAGGGGTGCTATGGATAATGTTGCTCTAATGATTTCCCCCTATCCATCGTATCTTTGTGTCCCACTTGACCGTGGTGGCTTTGTTATCATGTGTTTTAAACTTTTACTCCATTGTTTGAATGGAGAGGAAAGCTATCTAGAATAAATCATGCTTATGGTTATGCTTGTTTTCGCATGCAATTTTTATACATATATCTCAGGAATTCTACTAAAGAATTTTTGTTCGCTTCATTTTCCTATGGAATTTTCTTTCTTTGTATCTCGTGTTTATTACCAACACACGCAATTACCCTTTAGCTTCTTATTAAATTAGTGTACATAGTATGCGTTTTACTTTGGTCTAAGCCATAGTGGATAAAGTTGGTCGCTGACATTTGGTCATTCTTGCTCCACATTCATGTTTATGATTATTAAGAAAATGTAACAAAGATGAAATACAAACTTGTTTTATAGCTATGTAATTAATCATTGTTGTTATAAAAGAATGCATCTCTCTTTCTGTAAGTTTAAACCAACCAACTTCTAAAAATAAACTGGTACAAAGAGATGTTACCACCAACAAGAAGAAAATGATTAATTTGGGCTACGTCTTGTTTGGATAATATAGAGACGGGTTGTATGAACTCTTATTTGAGAGTGCGATGCAAAGGAGTTGACATATATAGGCTACTAATAACCAGCAGAAATGGCCTGCCTAGTCTAAAAGCCATAAAGAATATTTTATGAGTTGACCAAAGAAGAGACCCCCATGCAAAGAAGGCAAAAAACAGTTTGTCTTCACTTTAACGGTTTCTGATAACTGCGACGTTAAGCAGAGAATTTAATTATATATGAAGTATAATATATACATTCATTCTTTTCAAAAGATTAGAAATTAATGGAACCCAATCAAAGGCTAAAGTTAAAAAGTATATTATATTCATGCATGGAAGGCACACCAGCTTCACCCGCAAACTCTAAAATCCATATGTGATAAACTTAAAAACTTCGCACTGATGACAAAGTCATTACCTTACTCCCACCCATCAAAAATAATAATGAGTTACTTTTCAGATTCATATCGTTATAAACTTATAAAAGACAACATTTTCATTTGTGTTTTGCTTACATATTTCTCAGAAGCGTCAGCCTTATATAAATCCAAGCGAAAGTCGGATAAGTTGTGGGAAGAATATAGACGCGAGCTAGAACGTTATCATGAGGAAAGGGTATGAATCTTTCCTCTCTCTCTCTTTTTTTTTTTAGTTTGGCTTTTGAAGTTTAAAAACTAACTCCTATATGTGTGCTTTTCTTACTATTTCGTGCATTCAGAAGGCAGAACTGTAGCCTGCGTGGATTATCCGAGGAATGAAATGTATTTATTTGCAATGCTGTGAACTGAATTATCTATGGTTGTAATGTCGGATTTATACTTGTTTGGTTGGCGTTTATATCAATTGGCCTCGGACTTTTCACCGTTTCTTGGTGTTAATAATGACTTTCCCCTATCCATCGTATCTTTGTTTCCCCACTTGACCGTGGTGGCTTTGTTATCATTTGTTTTGAACTTTTACTCCATTGTTTGAATGGAGACGAAAGCTATCTAGAATAAATTATGCTTATTGTTATGGTTGTTTTCGCATGCAATTTTTATACATATATCTCAGGAATTCTACTAAAGAATTTTTGTTCGCTTCATTTTCCTATGGAATTTTCTTTCTTTGTATCTCGTGTTTATTACCAACACACGCAATTACCCTTTAGCTTCTTATTATGCGTTTTAATTAGCTTCTAACGATATGAACCTGAAAAAAGAAGTAGCTTTTTTTTCTCATCCATTTAGTAGCTGACCATTTCTCTCCAGACAGAACTTCACATCCTCCATGTATGCTCTTTGGATCTGACTGTCCATCAAGCCCCTGAATAACACAAGGGACAAGGCCAATATGAAACACAAAGCAGTCCACATGATTCATGTCTGTGTCAATAAAGAGATTGAAGAAACAAACCATGCTCCCGAAGAGAACTGCGTCTCCTTTAGTGTGAGTTCGGACGTCCAGTCGCCAAGGAAGTGGCCTTTAAACGACATTGTTCGGTATTAAATAATTATTTTGCTCAATTATCTACAATCTCAATGGAGTCATTATAGCTTCTTATTAAAATTACACCATCTACTAATAATAGCAATCCTGATTAATTCCAAAGGTTGTGAATCTCACTTATGTTGAAAAGTTGTGTCATTTCTAAAAAATGTCAAAAATTGTGTTTTTTCTAAAAATTTTATGTTAAAAAGTTGTGTTTTTTCTAAATTGAAAAGTTGTGTCATTTTTAAGATGTCAAAAGGTTGTCTTTTATAAAAGTTCAATGTTGGAAAGTTGCGTCTTTTCTAAAAATTCATATAAATATCTTTAAAAAATGTGAAAAGTTGTGACTATTCTTATAATTATCTTTTGAAAATAATTACTTTTAAATTGGAAAAATGTGACTATTCAAATTGAATAGTTGTGACTATTCAAATATATTTTTTAAATCTATAAATAGTCTCTGATATACATTTCTCAAAATAAAATTTTCACTTATCGAACTAATAAAATGGTGGAAAAAAAGGTTCTAAGTAGTTACTAGTTTACAAATTTTAAGAAGATATTCAAATGAAACGTTATAAACAAAAAATAGTAGGAAAAGTTTTACGTGTTTGGTTAGCTAAAAATCCAAAACGAAATAATGAAATCATTAGTCTCAATTTCTTTATACTAGATGAAAAGGTTTGTCTTTCATACATACAAAATTGTTTTTATCCGTTTCGCTCATCAATCAATGAAAAAGTGTGATCTTAATATAAACATGGTTTGTTTACACGATCACAAGAATATTAAAATATATGACACCACAACCATTTTCTTTCCATTACAAACTTTGAGGAAATTTCCAACTCGGGATTTCAAAACGCACTTTTTTACATGTTAGAGTATGTTTATTGCATGTTTTTTAGGTTGGTCTTTTATCGTAATACAGTATAAGATAAGGTCTTTTAGAGCATGTTTATTGCATGACATGCTCGTGTCTAATACGTTTGTTGTGTATGTTATTGATGAAATTCTTGACATTCTTGACATTCGTGACATACAAAGAGAAAGGTCAGTCATCTTCGAGACAAAAAGTAAGTGGTTTTGTACTTTAAATATATTTTTAATAGCACTCCTGTATTTTATACCATAGTTATTATCTAATATTCATCCCTGCTTATGTAAAAGTTTATACATCCCAAATGACTTTTAGGATGATCCCCATTTTACAATTGACTTTTAGAATAATTCCTTTCTAATAATGAGAAAGACATCAGATTTTTTTTAAGTTTCATATGGGCCCCTAACCAGTGTGAGATGACAAGTTAATGGGTGTTTGGATTTTTACTGAGTTTACCCGATTTTCAAATAGTGGTGGTTTAATTAAATTTGGATCATATTATATATGGATCAACAGGTTTAACGGTTCAACAACATATCTGGATTGGGTATGAATCTCTCTCTCTCTCTCTCTCTCTGCTCTTTTTAGTTTGGCTTTTGAATTTTAAAAACTAACTCCTATATGTGTGCTTTTCTTATTATTTCGTGCATTCAGAAGGCAGAACCGTAGCCTGCGTGGATTGAAATTTATTTATTTGCAATGCTGTGAACTGAATTAGCTATGGTTGTAATGTCGGATTTATACTTGTTTGGTTGGCGTTTATATCAATTGGCCTCGGACTTCTCAAGTTTCTTGGTGTTCCCGTGTTAACGATTTTCCCCTATCCATCGTATCTTTATTTCCCCACTTGACCGTGGTGGCTTTGTTATCATGTGTTTTGAACTTTTACTCCATTGTTTGAATGGAGAGGAAAGCTATCTAGAATAAATCATGCTTATTGTTATGCTTGTTTTCGCATGCAATTTTTACACATATATCTCAGGAATTCTACTAAAGAATTTTTGTTCGCTTCATTTTCCTAAAGAATTTTTATTTCTTTGTATCTCGTGTTTATTACCAACACACGCAATTACCCTTTAGCTTCTTATTAAATTAGTGTACACAGTATGCATTTTACTTTTGGTCTAAACCAAAGTGGATAAAGTTGGTCATTGACATTTGGTAATTCTTGCTCCACATTCATGTTTCTGATTATTAAGAAAATGTAACAAAGATAAAATACAAACTTGTTTTATAGCTATGTAATTAATTTATCATTGTTGTTATAAAAGAATGCATCTCTCTTTCTGTAAGTTATTAAACCAACTAACTTCTTAAAATAAACTGGTACAAAGAGATGTTACCATGAACAGCAAGAAAATGATTTGGGCTACGTCTTGTTTGGATAATATAGAAACGGGTTGTGTGAACTCTTATTTGAGAGTGTGATGCAAAGGAGTTGACATAGGCTACTAATAACCCGCATAAATGGCTGCCTAGTCTAAAACCCATAAGAATATTTTATGAGTTGACGAAAAAAGAGACCCATCCATGCAAAGAAGGCAAAAAAACAGTTTGTGTTCACTTTAACGCCAAAACAAGAACGGTTAATTTCTGATAACTGCGACGTTAAGCAGAGAATTTATATATGAAGTATATTTTTGTAACGACCCAATTTTCAGCCCAATCACTTCGGCCCGTCAGAGTCCGTTAGTGTTGCTGGAAGCCTTTGGTGAGTCCAATATATAAACCATTATTGCCATTATTTTATTCCTCAGAAACCCTAAGAGTTGTAACTCTACAGAGATTGAGCCGTCACTCACACCTGAGATCGTACCGCCGCCACCACCACGTCCAGAGCCGAGATCGACCAGTTCACCGCCGATCCCAGCCGAAGGTAATTAACCGGAAATCGCCTTTTTCGATTTGTTTTTAAAACGGTCGTTCATTCAATCGATCATAACTCACTAACCGTTTGGAATCTCGTGATTTTAAGACCACCATCGTGATCGTGACGTCGAGACGAGTCCGGACCAGGAAGATCAACCAGAGAGTCGCCCAGACGCGCCGTCACGCACAGCTTTTGTTCCGCGGCGTTCCGCGCGTGTATCACACGCGCTACCGCCACCCGCCGTTGTCCGTCGCCGCCGTTGATTCTGGTAAGCCGCCGTCCTTTTAACTCTGCCGGTGACCGCCGCCACCGTTGATTCTGGTAAGCCGCCGTCCATTTACCTTCGCCGGTGACCGCCGCCGGTGACTCGGCAACTCGGTTGAGTCAACGCGGATCCGGTCAACAGGCTAGGTTAATTGATTTCGGTTTGGTTTAGGTTAGCCGGTTATTTATTAAATCGATTTTTGGTTTAAATTAATTGAATTGGCTAAGTTAAACCGCCGGTTAAAAATTGATTTCAATTCGGTTAAGGAAAACCGATTTGGTCTAATTGAAATTGATTTTGGTTTTGGTAAACCGATTGGTTCAACTTGATTTCAATTGGTCAAGGGTCGATCGGCTTAGGTCAGAGTTGACCGGGTTGACCTTTGACCAGCAGGTTGACTTTTTGACCAAATCGCTGGTTATCCGTTTTTAACTGTTCGTAGGGCGTTCTGACTCGATTTTTCACCCCGATTTCAGATTTGGAGTCTGTTTGAGCAGTTGGAGTTCATAGCTACTACTTTTACACGTTGTTAAGGTGAGGGTCTTTTCTCGAATTTCTCTTACACAGCTTAGGACCTCGAATAAGTATAATTTATTTCTAATGTGTTTCCGTCTGTGTGAAATCGAGTCTGTTATTGCTTGTTTAGTTTTTAGGTTCTTTGCTTAAACCGAAACTAGGGTGTTAGAGGATTCAACAATGATTGTTTCATTTAAAATTGGTAAATAAAAATAGTTGTTTTATTAGGAGTTATATGATTGTTTGAGATGGATACAGAGACAGACTTCTGTATGCCGGATTGTATGGAGGTTACGGTCAGCTATAGTCGACCGGTTGACGCGTAACCCAGGAGGTCGATAAATCGTCTACGGGCGTGTGTTACCGAGTACTTGTTCGGTGTGTGTATGAACGGGGTACATTTTCGGTGGCGTTTTTGGCCTGTTAGTGGGCAGCGGATGTGCACCTCGTTAGGATTGTTGTGTGATCTTTGGGTACTTTAGGTACCGTGTTTGTAACGTGTTAGGATTAAATTATATTTATTCGGAGTGCTTCGTCCGGGTCCATGGACTTCGGATTTAGTACCCCATACCTCACTGGGTAACTTCCCTGTTACTCACCCCTCATTTGCCCCCTTGCAGGTGAGACAGCAAGTAGGAGATTGATCGGATAGCTGGTGCTTTTAGGCGTTTTCCTTTATTTTATTTCTCAGACTTCGACGATTATTTCAGTTATTTCGACTATGGGATTTATGGATTTATTTCATTATTTATATGAAAGTCGACTTTCAGACCTTTTTACGGATTTGAGATATAAGTTGTTGATTAGTAGCACGCCGGGCTCGACTGTTAAAGAGACGGGTGTTACAAATTGGTATCAGAGCGGGGTTGTGTCGCGGTCCTGACCCGGGATGCCGGTTAGGGGACCTGATTTTCAAAAAAAATTTAAAATTTTCAAAGGTTTTCAAAACTTAGAAGCACCTTTCTGTTCGGATATTTTTCAGTAATTGTTAATGTTACGATTTAACAAAAATTAATCGTTTCGTCCATTCTCTTTTCAGATGCCGCCAGAAAGAGGAACTAAGCATACTCGCACCGTTAGGGTTAGAGTTGATGCTCGTGAAGTTGTGGATGGACAGGGTGCTGCAGATGGTGTTCAGGCAGAGGGTGTGCAGCCTGCAGCCCCACAATTTGATCAGGCTGCGCTCATGCAGATGGTTCAGCAGGCAGCTACCCAAGCTGCTCAAGCTGCTATTCAGTAGGTTATGCAGGAAGCTGCTCATGTAGCTGCACACGAAGCTGCCCGTGTAGCAGCACAGGAGGTTGCCCGTTAGTTGGCTGCTGGTTAGCAGATTCCACCGCAGCAGATTCCACCTCAACAGATCCCACCTAGCAGATTCCACCTCAGCAGATCCCACCACAGCAGATTCCACCGCAGCAGATCCCACCTCAGCAGATCCCACCGCAGCAGATTCCACCTCAGGTTCCTGTGCAGGGGGTTCCAGGACAGCAGTTCCCTCAGGGTTTGCAGCAACCACCACCACCTCCACCTTTACCGGTTTACCGTGTCTATGATGAGAGGTTTTACATACTCACGACTCAGATGCGGAATATGGATATGGAGCATTTTGGGGGAACAGTGGATACTACAGTTGCACATGATTGGAAGCTTGGCCTGCAACGGAAATTGGAGATTATTGAGTGCCCACCAGAGGTTTCACTTAGGTTGGCTATGCAGTAACTACGTGGAGATGCACTTGTGTGGTGGGAGGGAGTACGATTGGGCCATCGTGGGCCTGACCCGCTTACCTTTGCTGACTTTTTCCGTGAGTTCGAGAGGAAGTACTTTCCAAAAGAAGCTATGGATAGGAAGAATAGTGATTTCGAGCATGTGAGCCAGGGTTACATGTCCATCAGGGAGTATGAGGTGGAGTTCAATCGACTTTGCAGGTTTGCAGGAGATGGCATTACTGAGGAAGACCTGATTAGAAAGTTTTTGGGTGGGATGTGAGTCGAGATTCACAACAGATGTCATGTCGTCACTTACCACAAGTTGGGAGATTTGGTGGAGAAAGCTGCTGAGCAAGAAGCAGGTTTAGCAGAGGAACAAAAACTCCTCAAATCAGCTCAGCCTAAGTCTGGGAAGAATGCAGAGTCTCAGAAGAAGACAGGGGATCAGCCCGAGAGACCCAAGTGTACTCGATGTCTTCGCTATCATTTTGGAGAGTGATTGAAGTGTAATAAGTGCGGGCGATTCGGTCACCTCGAGAGATTTTGTAGGAGTCAGAAAGTTATCGCGACTCCATCAGCTCAGGTAGCACCGACAGCTACAGTGGTTGCATCAGGAGCCTGCTTCACTTGTGGCCAGCATGGCCATTTTTCCAGGAACTGCCCGACTAATGGGTCTGCAGCAAAGCGTCAAGCCGTCGCTCCATGTGTGTATGCCCTAGGAGAGGCCACTAGAGCTGAGCCGACAGCCAGTACGTATCTTTGCCACACTCTTTTCTCTTGAGTGTTATTTGGGTTGTGATTATTACGTATAGATAAAACAAAAATTATGTGTAGGATCGGTTTCTGTGGGAGGTGAGGTAGCTCACACTCTTTTTGATACGGGAGCTGCTCACAGTTTCATGAGTTCGCGACTAGTCAAGTCTTGGCCTTTTCAAGGTGTCTTTGAGCCAAAGACCAAGCATGTTCGGACAGCCGGCACAGAGGGAATTGAAGCCACTGGTGTGCATCGAGATGTACATGTCTTACTTGGAGGATTCGTTTTCACCGGAGACCTAGCAAAGATGGAGCTAGATTACTACGACGTTATACTTGGGATGGATTGGCTGTCACGACATCGAGTGGTGTTAGATTGCCTGAAGGCAGGGGTTCATATCCCTAGAGAAGAGGGGAAGAACACATTCCAGTGTGTTCAAGCTCACCAAGGAATTTTTATTGTCTCCATGATGCATGCTGAGGATTTATTGGAGAGAGGAGCTGAGGGGTTTCTGGCGACTATTTCGATGGTTAAGGACGACGGACACCACGAGTTGCAGGACATTCCGGTGGTTGAGGAGTTCGAGGATATATTTGAGGCCTTAAAGGGGCCACCACCAGCGAGAGGAGATGCTCTCACTATTGATTTAGAACCATAGACAGCACGGTTTCACGGGCCCAATACCGACTAGCGCCACCAGAGATGGCTGAACTAAAAAAACAATTGGAGGAGCTATTGGGTAAGGGTTTCATCAGACCCAGTACTTCACCGTGGGGAGCACCAGTATTGTTTGTGAAGAAGAAAGATGAGAGTTTTAGGTTTTGTATTGATTACAGAGGTCTGAACAAGGTGACCATCAAGAATAAGTATCCACTTCCGCGTATTGATGAGTTGTTGGATCAGCTACAGGGAGCTTCATGGTTTTCTAAGATTGACTTGGCATCAGGTTATCACCAGATTGCGATAGTAGGGGAGGATGTGCGGAAGACGGATTTCCGCACACGCTATGGACATTACGAGTTTGTGGTGATGCCATTTGGGTTGACGAATGCACCTGCAACGTTCATGAAAATTATGAATGATGTTTTTCGCGAGTACTTAGATAAGTGTGTGATCGTCTTCATCAACGATATTCTGATTTATTCTCGGAGTAGAGAAGAGCATGCTGAGCATTTACGTATTGTTTTGGAGAAGCTCATGGAGCATCAGCTATTTGCTAAGCTGAGTAAGTGTAGCTTCTGGCAGAGAAAGATTGGATTTTTGGGTCCTGTGGTTTATGAGACAGGAGTTGCTGTAGATCCAGAGAAGATTATCGCAATTACAGAGTGGCCAACACGTAAAAGTGCTACAGAGATCCGCAGTTTTCTGGGTTTAGCAGGTTATTACAGGAAATTCGTCAAGGGATTTGCTAGTATCGCTAAACCGATGACCCAGTTGACAGGCAAAGATGTTAAGTTTGTGTGGACAGAAGAGTGCTCGAAGAGTCTCACAGAATTGAAGCGACAACTCACGGACACACCAGTTTTGGTATTACCGAGGCCAGGGATACCTTACGAGGTTTACACAGATACGTCAGGTACTGGTTTGGGTTGTGTGTTGATGCAGGATGATCATGTTATTGCTTATGCATCACGACAGTTGAGGCCTCACGAGGTCAACTACCCTACCCATGATTTGGAATTAGCAGTAGTTGTTTTTGCGATAAAAATCTGGAGGTCATATCTGTATGGAGAGAAAGTCCAGATCCTCACAGATCACCAAAGTCTTAAGTATATCTTTACTCAAGCGGACTTGAATTTGAGACAGCGTAGATGGATGGAGTTGTTAGCGGATTACAACTTGGATATTACCTATCATCCAGGTAAGGCCAACCATGTGGCAGACGCCTTGAGTAAACACATGAGTGATGTTTCAGGAACCAAGGAGGTTCAGGAGCTGACTGGAACAATTGCTAGTCTCAGATTGTGTGCAATCACTTCAGCTGGGGAGACAGCTGGTCTTGATGCTTTGCAACAAGCAGATTTACTATGGAGGATACGCAGAGTTCAGGATGATGATGAGGCTTTGGTTAAGCAGATCGAGATCGAGAGTATTAGATATCACACAGCTTTGAACGAGATGTATATGTACCAGAACCGAGTTTGTGTGCTAGATGATAAACTGCTACGGAAATAAATTTTACAGCAAGCACACAACTCACGTTTTTCTATCCACCCAGGGAACACCAAGATGTACAGAGATTTGAAGCGTTATTACCATTGGACTGGTATGAAGAAAGATGTTGCTACATTTGTATCGCAGTGCCAGGCATGTCAGATGGTTAAGGCTGAACACCAAGTGCCTAGCGGATTATTGCAGAACCTGCCATTGCTAGAGTGGAAATGGGATATGGTGACTATGGATTTTGTGACTGGACTCCCGACAACCTTAGGTGGGAGGAATGCTATTTGGGTGATTGTGGATAGACTCACCAAGTCTGCTCATTTCATAGCGATTAAGAAAACAGATGGAGCTGATCAGTTAGCGCAGATTTACCTTAGAGAGATTGTGAGGTTGCATGGAGTTCCAGTCAGCATTGTATCGGATCGAGATACAAAGTTTACATCTGCTTTTTGGAGGGCCTTTCAGAAGGCGCTTGGGACAAAAGTCCATATGAGTACAACTTATTATCCGCAGAAAAATGGACAGTCAGAGAGGACTATTTCAGACTTTGGAAGATATGCTCAGGGCTTGTGTTTTGGATTGGGAAGGAAACTGGGGAAAGTATCTACCTCTAGCGGAGTTTGCATGCAACAACAGCTATCATTCGAGTATTGAAATGACACCATACGAGGCGCTTTATGGTAGGCCTTGTCGTACACCACTTTGCTGGACAGAAGTGGGGGAGCGACGAGACTTAAAACCTGCAATGGTTCAGGAGACAGTAGAACAGGTGGCGATGCTCAAGTCTCGGTTTAAGGAAGCTCATGACCGACAGAAGAGTTATGCAGATAAGCGCCGCAAGGATTTAGAATTTCAGGTGGGCGGCCTGGTATATCTAAAAATGAGAATATTTCAGGGAGAATCTAAGACTCGAAAGCTAAAGAAACTTAAACCGAGATTCATGGGCCTGTACCCTATTTTGGAGCGGATAGGAGCAGTTGCTTACAGATTGGGGCTATCAGTAGAGTTATCAGACTTCCATGATGTGTTTCATGTGTTAGTTTTGAGGAAAGTTGTGAGAGAGCCAGAGCTCATTCTGCAACAGCCACCAAGTGACCTTGGTAAAAATTTGTCTACACTTTGTCAGCCAGTACAAATTTTGGATCAGCAAGTGAAAGCGGTTCAGGGCATGATGACTAGTTTTGTCAGAGTTCGTTGGGAGAGAGATGGGATCCATGAGGAGACCTGGGAGACAGAGACTCAGATGATGATTGATTATCCAGGGCATTTTGAGGATGGTATTAGACAGTTGGTTCAGGAGCCGAATTTGGGGTCGAATTCTTTACTAGTGGAGGAGAATTGTAACGACCCAATTTCCAGCCCAGTCACTTTGGCCCATCAGAGCCCGTTAGTGTTGCAGGAAGCCCTTGGTGAGTCCAATATATTAACATTGCCATTATTTTATTCCTCAGAAACCCTAAGCGTTGTAACTCTATAGAGATTGAGCCATCACTCACACCTGAGATCGTACCGCCGCCACCACCACGTCCAGAGCCGAGATCGACCAATTCAACGCCGATCCCAGCCAAAGGTAACCGGAAATCGCCTTTTTCGATTTGTTTTTAAAACGGCCGTTCATTCAATTGATCATAACTCACTAACCGTCTGGAATCTCGTGATTTAAAACCACCATCGTGATCGTGACGAGTCCGGACCAAGAAGATCAGCCGGAGAGTCGCCTAGACGCGCCGTCACGCACAGCTTTTGTTCCGCGGCGTTCCGCGCGTGTATCCCATGTGCCACCGCCACCCGCCATTGATTCTGGTAAGCCGTCGTCCTTTTACCTCCGCCGGTGACCGCCGCCGGTGACTCGGCAACTTGGCCGAGTCGACTCGGTGAGTCAACGCGGATCCGGTCAACCGGTTAGGTTAATTGAGTTTGGTTTGGTTTAGGTTAACCGGTTATTTATTAAATCGATTTCTGGTTTAAATTAATTGAATTGGTTAAGTTAAACTGACGGTTAAAAATTGATTTGAATTCGGTTACGGAAAACCGATTTAATCTAATTGAAATTGATATTGGTTTGGGTAAACCAATTGGTTCAATTCGATTTCAATTGGTCAAGGGTTGACCGGCTTGGGTCAGAGTTGACCGGGTTGACCTTTGACCAGCTGGTTGCCTTTTTGACAAAATTGCCGGTTATCCGTTTTAACCATTCGAAGGGCGTTCTGACTCGATTTTTCGTCCCGATTTCAGATTTGGAGTCTGTTTGAGCAGTTGGAGTTCATAGCTAATCTTTTCTCGAATTTCTCTTGCACGGCTTAGGACCTTGAATAAGTATAATTTATTTCTAATGTGTTTCCGTCTGTGTGAAATCGATTCTGTTATTGCTAAGGTGAGGGTCTTTTCTCTAATTTCTCTTACACGGCCTATGACCTCGAATAAGTATAATTTATTTCTAATGTGTTTCCGTCTACGTGAAATCGAGTTTGTTATTGCTTGTTTAGTTTTTAGTTTATTTGCTTAAACCGGAACTAGAGTGTTAGAGGATTCAACAATGATTGTTTCATTTAAAATTGGTAAATAAAAATAGTTGTTTTATTAGGAGTTATATGATTGTTTGAGATGGATACAGAGACGGACTTCTGTATGCCGGATTGTATGGAGGTTACGGTCAGCTATAGTCGACCGGTTGACGCGTAACTCAGGAGGTCGATAAATCATCTACGGGCGTGTGTTACCGAGCACTTGTTCGGTGTGTGTATGAACCGAGCACATTTTCGGTGGTGTTTTTGGCCTGTTAGTGGGCAGCGGGTGTGCACCTCGCTAGGACTGTTGTGTTATCTTTGGGTACTTTAGGTACTGTGTTTGTAACGTGTTAGGATTAAATTATATTTATTCGGAGTGCTCCGTCCGGGTCCATGGACTTCAGATTTAGTATCACATACCTCACTGGATAACTTTCCCGTTACTCACCCCTCATTTGCCCCCTTGCAGGTGAGACTGACGAGTAGGAGATTGATCGTACAGCTGGTGCTTTTAGACGTTTTCCTTTATTTTATATCTAAGATTTATATTTATTATTTCGACGATTATTTCAGTTATTTCGACTATGGGATTTATGGATTTATTTCGTTATTTATATTAAAGTCGACTTTAAGACCTTTTTACGGATTTGAGATATAAGTTGTTGATTAGTAGCACGCCGGACTCGAGTGTTAAAGAGACGGGTGTTACAATTATATACATTCATTCTTTTCAAAAAATTAGATTTTAATGGAACCCAATGAAAGGCTAAAGTTAAAAAGTATATTATATTCATGCATGGAAACCAGCTTCACCCGCAAACTCTAAAAACCATATGTGATCAACTTACAAACTTCGCACTGATGACAATGCCATTACCAAACTCCCAACCATCAAAAATAATAATAAGTTCTTTTCCAGATTCATATCGTCATAAAATAACTTAATACATTGACATTATAAACCTTATGGAAGAAAATTTGTTCATGACATTTTTTTATATATAGAAGATTGATTTTTAAAAAGGCGTTTCAACTAACACCTCTATTCATCACTTCACAGGGGTCGGATGTGTATCGCAAACCAAGCAAAAGGACCACTAGTTCAGTTTCTTTGTTTAAACATAAATGAAATCTCTGATATGATCTACAAAATACATATGAGGGGGAATATGTATGTAAATGATAGATGATAAAATTCAAGGTTCAAAAAGAGTATATCAAAAGTCAGAGATTATAAAGTCACTGTGGTTCCTTTAGTTTATAAGTTTTCAAGTCCCTCAACAAGTAGTTTATGGAGATATGCATAATCAGTGGCGGAGCCAGAATGTTTTCGTACCGGGTCGGTCATAAACCTCTATATATATAATTATTTAAAATGGCTAAAATAATTTTACAAAAAGTATTTTTCTATAGCTTAAAAATATTTTTGTTATGATTTGTTTTTTTTAATCTTTAAATAGCTTTTAACCAAAAAATAAGAGAATCATTTAAAAACTAGTCACCGACATAATTTTGTAATACTATTTTCATAATTTTATTTCTACAAAATTTTCACAGTAATTTAATAAAATTTTAAATTAACTCTCCAAAATCTTTTAAAAATTAGATAATTTACAAAAGCTTGTGAATACATTAGTAGCTTTCATGTTTTATCAAATTCTAAATAAAATCCAAAGCAAAGTATAGAAAATTAAATTAATGTAAAAGAAAATAACTTGAGCATACATTATGTTTTATATTTTCTAGCTCACAATGAAACAGTAGGCTAACTTTGATAACAAAAAAAAATAGTAGGCTAAGTAAGAGTTTAAGAGTTTTTGCCTATTTCAAAATCTGATTTTTATGTTTTGCTAAAAATAACTAATAATTATATAACATTTTAAAATTGTAAATATTACTTGCCCAATTAAATTAAGCTTTTTTCATAGTTTTGATTTTTATGGGGTCAAACTACAAAATTTGGTGGAGTCATTATATTTTTTTCTTGAAAAAAATCTTGTACTTTATAAATAAGGTGGGGTCAGCTGACCCCCCTCCAACCTCTATGGCTCCGCCTCTGTGCATAATCCACAACAACCCCAGTGCCCACTATGTTGTAGGCATAGAAGATTATTCTCTATACAAAAACATCGACAGTGGGCTGCATCACCTATGGACCGCAGCCGCAGCTTCACAAGACCATGTAATATATCTCTACGGTCTTCTCATGCTCTGCATTGGAAATTTTAACGAATGGAGCGCTTATTTGTTCGCTTGGCTGGGAGGAGTCCAAACAAAAATCAAATATTCGCTGGGAATACACACGTATTACACTCGACAGAATACATGTCAAGAACACTGAACACTTAGAAGTTATGAAGGTGATTCTTATCTTATTCAATAGAGAGACAATGCCTTATATACCCGTTACAAGTTACGTATGTTGTTAACCTAATTTACAACGACTAACAGACATATACATGGGTCATATCGGCCCAATACCCCCTCTCAAGGTGGAACATGGAGATCACAAACACCCATCTTGACAAGAAAAGCTTCAAACTCTTTAAGTCCCAAAGCTTTCGTCATGATACCCGCTAACTGAGATTTCGTAGAAGCATGATGTGTAGTAATAAGACCTCGCTTAATTTCATCACGAATGAAGTGACAATCCCTGTGCGTGCATGATAGACCGGGTTCGCGGCAATATTGATGGCTAAGAGACTGTCGGAATAAAGAGGAATGGGAATGCTGTTGTCGATACCAAACGCATGCAACAAATCATGAATCTAAATGAGTTCACTAACGGTGTCAGCCATGGCTCGATATTCGGCTTCGGACGAAGAGCGAGATACTCGATCTTGCTTAGACGTTTTCCAGAACAACAGAGAGCCACCTAACTGTATAAACCAACAACTGAGAGAACTGCCTGTGATAGGACAAGCCCCCCCAGTCAGCAATACACCAAGCAGTAAGAGCCAAAGAAGTGTTCGAATGTAGTAAGATTCTTTGACCCGGACTGTTTTTCAAGTAACGAACAACTCTAAGAGCTGCTTCCCAGTGTTCTGATCTCGGATTTCCCATGAACTGAGATAGAATATGAATAGGGTAAGAGAGCTCTGATCTAGTCGTACCAAGATAAATGAGTTTCCCAACCAAACGTCGATAAGAAGTTGCATTAGGAAGCAGTGGGCCGTCAGCAAGTGCCAATTTATGATTATGTTTGATAGGGAAGGAGACTGGTTTTACTCCTAGCAAGCCTGTTTCCGAAATTATATCAGTTGGGTTTCTTGCTACTTCGATGCCAAAAAAATATCGCAAGACACCAAAATCATTCATATGGAAGCAAGAGCTCAAGTAGGATTTGAATCGGTTAATAACATTAGTAGAGTTCCCCGCAATGATCAAATCGTCTACATAGACAGATACTTGAATTATCTTCTGATCTTTTTCAAATGTGAACAAAGAATAGTCGGAATCGTTCTGCTGGAAACCATAGAAACCTACTTTACACGATCAATTTAAAGGGACGGAGGATTCCATGAAGCTGCTAAAAGAAATCCATTACAAAATGCAAGAAGTGTTATTATTACATGCTGAGGAGATTCCTTGCCATCATTTGAATTTGTTAGCGAAAAGATACGAGAGTTACACATGCCATCTTCCTAATTTCCATAACGCTTACAATTGATTTCCTTTAACAGAGTTGTCAAATTGGAATCTATACTAATAAAAGGGACCTTTTGAGGCTCCATAGAGCGTCCACATCAGCAAAAAAAAATTTCTCCCGAAAAATGACACATGACATAAAATATAGTTTTACATTTTAATATTACTAATTTTTCGAAAATTATAAATAATATGTAAACATACAACATAAAAAATGGAAAAACTACATTAAACATATGTAAATTACCATTTTTCACTAAAAAAAACGGTTTATCTCCATAATGTAACATTACCATTTTATAAAAAAAAGAAAAAAAAACATAAATATAACTATTTGACTATTTGTCCAAGTTCTTCTATTAAACATTACCTTTTTACATTAAAAGTGGAAAAAAAACATTAAGATTTAAACATCTATCTTAAAATATAAAATATAGATTTTAATTAAATATAAAGTATAAGAAAGAGAAATACTCAATATATAGAAAAATAAATCATAAGTAAATATTATAAATATATAAATATATGAATTATATATACAATAATAAGTAAATGCACAATTTTTAAAACATGGAAATAGTACATTAAATATTAAACATCTATCTTAAAATGTAAAATATAGATATTAAGTAAATAGAAAGTATAAGAAAAAGAAATACACAACTTAAAAACAATGGAAAAAATATATTAATATTTAAAAATCTATCTTAAAATGTAAAATATAATTATTACGCACATAGAAAGTATAAGAAAAGGAAATACACAATTAAAAAAAATGGAAAAAGTACATTAGTATATAAACATCTATCTTAAAATGTAAATCTATCTTAAAATATAAAATTATTAGTAGAAATACACAATATAAAGAAAAATAAATAATCAGTAAATATATAATATAAGTAAATACGCAATTTAAAAATGGAAAATTGCATTAAGATTTAAAAATATATCTTAAAATTTAAAATATAGATATTACGTAAATAGAAAGTATAACAAATGGAAATATACAATTTAAAGAAAATGGAAACTGTACATTAAGATTTAAACATCTCTCTTAAATTGTAAAATAGAGATATTAAGTAAATAAAAAGTACAAGAAATTGAAATACATATACAGAAAAATAAATAATAAGTAAATAATATAAAATAAAATATAAAATATACATATTACGTAAATAAAAAAAAATATAAGAAAGGAAATAAACATTTTAAAAAATGGAAAAAGTACATTAAGATTTAAACATCTATCTTAAAATGTACATCTATCTTTAAATGGTAGTAAATTATATAAAAATGAAAATATCACATTAAACAAAAAAAAAATGTATAGATTTACATCAAGAAAGTCCCTATAAAATTCATTATTCCATCAACATCAACCTCACGCTATCAAGGAAAACTTCAAAGCACTCGAGCAAAAAAATAGTGTCACCATCAACTCTTGTCGTCCCAAAAACCTTTAATGACCTTGGTGAATTTTTATAACAACAAACTTTTTGTTAGGTGGATTCATTGTTGGAAAA